>NC_045987.1:13027232-13184732 GCF_010909765.2 Amblyraja radiata | reverse complement strand
AAGTACATGCGGATTTGTAGTTAATTTGCCTCTAAATGCCACCATTGTGTAGGGAGTGGATGAGAAAGTCGGATGACATAGAACTAGTGTGAACAGGTGATTGATAGTTGGTGGGCTGAGGGGACTCTTTCAATGTTATTTCTCTTTCTTTTTAAAAAAAAAGATGTCCCCAATTGTTTATGTAAATAACTGGCATTTGTTGTGGCATCCTCTTGACTGTTGCATCCTTTCCAGATGACCAAGGACTGAACCATTTTGATGCCATTTGAACGGTTCTGTGCAGAAGCTCGATGGTCCAGCAGCCACTCACCTTCACCCAGATGTGAACAGGAGTGCACGAGTATGTGCAAGCTGAGCTCTTTTGCTTGTCTCCATTTGCCAATCTCAGCTTAAGAACCCAAAATGTTTTTTTCAAACTTGAATTCAGCAGTAGTCAAATGCCTCAGTTTTTTTGGAAAGACGTGATCAAATGGAGCATGAATCTTCGCCTTTTTTTTGTACAATATTTGACAATTGAAATGCTCTAGTTGTGAATGTTACGTTTGGCTGACCTGACCGCCTCAAATCGTGATTAAAACAAAAGAAATTGCTGGTCTTTATTGTCCGAAAATATTAGCAACAAAGTGAGGGTTTTGTGAGTGTTTTGTGCTTTGTGGAAATGTTTATCATGTATACTCTTTTAGTTGTGGGATTGCAATGTACTCTGGTTGTATCATTTATTTTACAGAAAAGCAAACAATTTTTTAGAATCATGCTTACATTTATCAGACGTGTAGGTTCTATGACTGTACGTTGTACTGTAACTGGCCCAAACTCCAAGCATTTATTGCAAATATTTTCCAAATTCCATTACTTTGTTCATTTGTTGTACTGTCAGAGACTGTGAAATAAGAATGGGCAGATTGGAATGTATTATAGAGTTGATAAATATAACTTGACAAGAAATCTGCCTTTGTTCACAAGGATCAAACAAAGTTGTTGTTTGATCTTGAGCTCATGCAATACATGTTCACCTGTCGCTTTACCTATCATGTAGTTTTAGATCTCAGCAGTGCATTATTTTATATTCCTCTGATCAAGTGATAAATAGTCTGAAATCAGGGGTTTCAATGGTTCATATTAATACCGCACAACATAATCATTGCTGTGAATGGAGAATGCCATCACCTGATTTGAATTCCATGTTGAAACTTCATTTCATCATGTTCGAGAATTCATATTAGAATTCCTATCGGTTTAGTATATATTGAATGATGTTTTCACAACACTACTTATAAAAGCTATGGAATCTCTTATTCACATCCATAGCTACTTTAACCCTGAACCATCTAATAGTTTTGCATATTGCACATCAGTTTTTTTTGTACTTAAAAAAAAAAACTTTTCTCTCCCCATTTAATGACAATGGTGTAGATGCGAAAGAAATTTTGTTCCTGGCATAAACATATGTGGTTTATAAGAAAATATTAACCAAGATGAATATATGAAAACTATATTTTGTTTGTATTGCATATGGGCATGATTGGGATGAATTTAATGTGCACCGATCTTTGTTGTTATAGTTTGTGGAATCGCGTCAGAACTCTGCTGTTTACTCGATGAATTGATCCGTTTAATGCAACCCCTATTTGTTTTTGGATCACTAAATCCTTTTAACATTTTTATTATATTTAATTGTTTTAAATTAAAAGATAGAATTGATCATTTCTGCACGGTGATGTATTTTGTAAGTTACAATGGAAAGTGTACCTTCAATATATTTAAAATGTTTTGCTTAATTCTGTAAGCTTGATGTATGCTGTAGTGCACATTGCTCACTTAACACATTGCAAATTCCAACAGTCCGGATAAATCCCATTATACAGTTATCCAAATTTCTTGCACAATTGTTTTTGGAACGTCCAGTGGAAACATTTCAGAAGTTGTATAGAATTGTGACAGATGTGTTGTCCTTTCTCTGTCATTCTCTTTCTCTTTCCTCTACCAAATCACACATGTATTTTTTCCTCATGCTCCATTTCTTTGCCTCTGTGCTTGCTTTGTTTTTCGTATTCCCACCTTTTTGTCTGAGTGTTCATAGCGTTCTACTATTACGTGCAACTGCTAAGCATATTTATCAGTCCGTGTACGCAGAGCATGTTTGGTTGCACGTTGAACAAAATATGCCATTTTCAGTCAAAAATTATTAAGGAATCTATCAATCCCGCTAGTCTTTTTGGCTTGATTGTAGTTTGTTTAGATGAGGCTATATTTTTGGATGACATAAATATCTTGTTTAAATGATGGCACGCTATAAAGAGCAGGAAACATTGGAGCATTATCAGCTTGACTTAAGCAAAACAAAATGATTCACTCAGTACCGGCCAGCAGTCATCTCTCTTCTTGGTACTTTTTGTTCAGGGTAAATACCAGCAAAATTTAGAAAGAGGAAAGGCTACTCTCCTACTTCTTCTTATCGAGGCCAATATCACAAGATTAGAAATTGTCCAGCCAGAGCTGAACATACTTCTCGGCATCTGCATACAATGGTTCCTTGTGCGTAGTGGTGGAAAGATTGTTGGAAACATGGCTGCGACGTGAACGCTCTTTCCTTGACCCAGCTTCCCATTTGTAGATGGTTTATACGCTCCATAATTTTTGAAAGCGATGTGGTTCTTCTGTGAATGCATCCATCAGTCTCACCTCCAGGGCACATTGCTCAACAGTTGGGGAAAGTCAAGGATGGGCTTTTCAAAAGTGTTCAACACTGCTTCACGACCCCCCTCCCTTCCAAGGAAGGGGGGAAAAGTTTGATCAAACAGGCTGCATCAATAGTTCCATCCTCAATGGGAAAGACATACAGAGGTTGACCCTTTCTACTTTTATTTTTTTTTAAACATTACTTCTATTTGGAATGCTTCCAGTATTTGAAGTTAATATTTCTTTATGTGAAAATGGCCTCTTCTGCTGCTGTATTTGGACATAGATAGTTGTGATCTGTTCAGGCAAAAAGTTAAAACTCGACCCAACTATTGAGTCTGAGGACTTGCCACTTTTTTCATGCTCCACCCATTGATGTTAAAATATCTCAACTATGCTGCTGTTCAGAATCTCAACCTGGCCAAGCAGAATGTGCTTGGTTAACCCAGCATTTTAGACCCCTCCTCCATTTGTGTCCCCCATTGATACAACTTTATCCCCATGCAAAACCCTGAAGCCTATTTATTTACTGTCACTCTCTCATTGCTAAATTATAGCATATCGGGCAGCTTCTGTGGAAAGTAAACAGCATTAAAACCCTTCATCGGAATTGGGAAAGGAAAAAAAATAATTGGCTTCATATTGGTGGTATTGGTGAATATTAAACTGCAGTCAAAGTGGTGCACTTTTGCACCTTCTGTCACAATGGTCAGAGTGTTACTGGTACTTTCAATGATCGCTCGTTGTTTCAGGAAGAACTTGATGTAATTGTCAAAGGTACTTAAATATTGATACCTGGAAATAACCGAGTTTTTATTGGCAAGTTCCTCTTTTAATAAAAACTCTTCACTTTTGCTAAATTACTTTCAAATGCATTGGAAATGGCAAAGAAAGGCACGTGTGACAGACGCATCTTAAAAGTTTGAACTCAAGAATTTTGTTTTTTCTTTTGGTCATAGAAGCTTAATTATTTTAATTCAATGTTTATACTGTACTAGGGATGGAGCTACAAAAAGTGTGCTGGAATTATTGTGGATGTATCTCATAAAATACTGTCTTCTGAATCAAGTTTCATTTTATGTGTAGGAAAGAATTGCAGATGCTGGTTTAAACCTAAGGTAGACACAAAAGCTGGAGTAACTCAGTGGGTCCGACAGCTTCTCGGGAGAAAAGGAATCGGTGACGTTTCAGTTTCTGGTCTGAAGAAGGGTCTTGACCCGAAATGTCACCGATTTCTTTTCTCCAGAGATGCTGACTGACCTGCTGAGTTATTTCAGTGTTTTGTGTCTATCTTTGTCAGAGGTAGGGTGAAGTTCAGATGTATGTCCAAACTCGGCACACAACACAGTCCAGGAGCATGATACTGGCTTGCAAATCCAAAAAGGAAAGAGAACATTATTTAATGGATTGTGAAAGATTATGTTGCAATTGGGGTCTTCAGGTTCAAGCACTAGAAATTGTTTGGGGGAATAAAATTCCAGAAATACCAATACTGAATGAAAACACAAGATACAGGAAGTGTCAAGCAAGACAGTTAATATTTGATAGAGCAGGGCTGCTGTTTCAAACCAAGCCAGCTCTACTTCCTGCCTTCTCTCCCCATTCATCAGCCTTTCTGTTCTCAGATTGTTGACATTAGATGAGTTTAAAATACTCCAACACCCCTCGCCTTTGTCCCGATTCCATTTTCTTTTCTTCCACTTTGTTTGGGTAGAAATTACCACATTGTTGAAGTACTGTTTGATCTTGAGCTCAAAAAAATGTATGCCCTAACCCAGTGTATTTCTAGTTTTCTATTACTAACATTCCCAACGCTACCTATGCCCACATCATGCTAAAATGATTGTATTCATCAATTGCAAAACTGTGCTGGAGAAACTCAGCGGGTTAGGCAGCATCTTGAGGGAATGGACAGACAGCTTTTTGGGTTGGGACTCTTCTTCACACAGAGGATTGACAGCGTGGGTCTCCAGCCAAATTGTTATCTGTCCATTTCTCTCCACAGACACTGCCTGACCCACTCCAGCATTTTGTTTTGTTCAAAACTCTAACATCTGCAGTTCCTTGTGTTGCCATGTTCTTCAGTTGCCCAGCCTTAAATAATAGGTTGAACTCTGTAAACTGCAACACGCATTCTATCCATAGAAAGTGCAAACCATATTCCTCTTTGCGCTGATGCATACTGACTCTCTTTTCCCAGTGTTCCAAAACATCACCCACCCTGGGGAGATTTTCCAGGTTAGTTCAGATTATATTTTCTTGGATCTTTAAGGAGCTCTGGGTGCTTGAAATTTTAATTTTCATTCCGTTAATTGTAACAGTTTGCTTAATGATCTATGTGTATATTTGTTTTCAAAAGAATGTAAAATAATTATAAATAAGCTTTATAACCGAGCAGTGACATTATGGAATTTTGCAAAAGAATGACCAATCCCCTATCCTGCTGTGACCACCTTTTATGCAGAACATCTACATCAGTGGAATTATTCTAAAATTATAAAAGTTCCTGATAATGAAGCCTTGTGTTTGTTGATTGTGCTTGTGCTATTGAAATTACCAGAATAATGTTTGCAGTCATTGGAGATCTGTGGAGATGAGATACGTACATGAGCCTACTTGATAGTAGGGATGCACACAGTAGGCCAAATGGCCTCCCTGCTGTATGACTGACACCAGCCCCACACTTTGCATTTCCAAGTAAAGTTGACACAGACTTATTGCAGTATTGAGTAGTGATATGTTTGTACAGGTACTAATTCAGCAGCAGCAGCAGCAGCATGCCAAATGGAATTATCTCCCCTGCAGTAAAATTTATTTCTGTAAAGCAATTAATTGAAATAAAGTGTTAGACGTTTATCTAATCTTTAACATGCAATGAAAGGCGTAGACCTCAAATAATTAGTTTTTTGTTTTGTTCTTTAAATCTCAGCATTCAAGCTGAACGCCTGTTATTCTCACACTAATTACTAAAGTTCTGTCGGAGCATATGCAGTTTGAACAAAATATATTTTCATTCCAGGGAAAAGATTAGTTTATGCACTGTGGATCGGTTCACTCCCTTTAGTACTTCACTTTGTCATTTATTCAGTATTTAATCAACATTATTTTGACAGTGGTAAGAAGATCTGTTGCTTCCTGAAAAGTTTTTCAGTTGATTTACTTATTCATAGTTTTTTCATCTTGTTTTTCATCTTGGCTTCTCCTGATGTCATGGCTGTTCAGGACTTTGACTAGAAAGAGCTACAGCATCCATCTCCGAATATGCAACTTGCCCAATGGAAGCCAGTGAATTCTTGACTTGGACAGGATGAATGAATAGAACAGTAACAAGGCGATACAAATTGCCACATAAAATGCTTGTTTTATGCCATTTAGTACAAAAGTATAGTTTATCCAAAGAGAATTAAATAGCAAGTGCTCAGTGAATGTTTCACAGTGAATGGCAAGACTGTGGGGAGAGTTGTAGAGCAGAAGGATCTAGGAGTGCATGTATGTAGCTCCTTGAAAGTGGTGTCACAGGGTGATCAAGAGGACTTTGGTACATTGGCTTTCATCATTCATGGCATTGAGTATAGAAGTGAAGATGTTGTGTTACAGTTCTATAACACATTGCTGAGGCCACTGAACTGTTAAGTTTTGGTCATCCTGCTATACGAAGGATGTTGTTAAGCTGGAAAGTAGAAGATTTGTGAGGATGTTGCCAAGACTTGAAGGCCTGAGCTATGGGGAGAGGTTGAGTTTGGAGCACAGGAGGTTGAGGACTGATTTTATAGAGGTTTATATTTCACTGGTGGGTACATGGAACAAATTGCCAGAGGAAGTAATTGAGGCAGGTGCTATAACAACATTTAAAAGTCTTTTGGACGGGTACATGTATGAGAAAGGTTTAGTGATAAGTGGCTGTGTTGGCTGGTAGGATTAGTGTAGATGGGGATTTTTGGTCTGTGGTATTTAGTCTATCAGAGGAAATTCTGTTTGCCATACTTCAGCAACAGACTCCCAGCAAAAGTAATGCCCTCTCTTTAATTTGTGCATGCCCAGGTGGTCTTTCTCTTTTTCTTCAGCACATTTGCCTGCTCCTGCGTTACAGTAGCAGAATCAGTTGTGCGATGCATACTGATTGAAAGTCACTGGTGGTTTCTATGCAGAGGCATGTCACGTGCATGGAAACCAGCCATTGAACTTCATATTGCCCACCAGTGCTAGATTCTACATCGCAAATCAATTATAGAACGTGAGAAAGCATGTTACATAGAAATTTCAGGACATTGTACACCTGACAGTTTTCTTTTGCACTACCTGCTATGTTCAATTTATTTTACTCCAGAAATGAACAAAATCGTTTGGATTTAACAGAACACATTTTATGGAAACAAAAACCTCACTGATATGTTGAGTGTATTTCAAACCAGTACACAATATGTGCTGTGCTCATTTCACCTGAAGGCTCTGTAATCTGGCAGAAGCAAAAACATAGGATTATTTAGCAAATCCCTCTACAGAACAGCTGATATGAAAAATCATTAAATGAGTTACTTGTGATTTTCATGCCTTTCCACTGTTTATTGTGTGAGGCACTGACTTCTGAGCAACAGGCAGGTATTGAACACCAATTCAGGATAAATGTGTTGGGGTTGGCTGTGTGGCATTCTTTCCTTCCTTCATGACAGCTTGTTTGTACTCTTGTCATATTTAATTTTATCATCATCATTCTTCATGTACACTGCCAACAGCATCAGCAACAAAATGGCTGCAAATTAGCTATTATTTTACTGGTGTATGTATTTGGTGTGACCCGACAAGGGGTCTTTAAATGTTTGAGAATCTGGCATAACTTGATTTGAAATGTTGAACTCTTATGCACTGAACAGTAGAAAATTAACTCGAGGAGCCTAGCCCTGAACATTGATAGATTTGTGACACTGCAGGTTGATCAAGCAACAATGCATCCCTTAGTTGGTACTAAATGTTTGGCAAATGGTTAACTTTGTCATCTTTTTCCTGTTCAGGTTTTTGTATTGCCAGTAATGTCTTGGGCTGAAGATATTTGTATAGTTTTTTTAATCTGATGACCTTAAAGCATTAACTCGTCATATTATCTGGTCTTTTATAGCATCGAGTTTAACATTTATTGCGGTGTTATTTGGGCTGATTTGTACCGAGCTGAGCATGATTGTTTATCCTACATTCATACTGACATTACTGTTCATGGTTAGCTGAATATGGTATGTATAAGGATAAATGCATCAAAAACGTGGTGGAAAGAAAATGGGCAGTGAGCTGTGAAAGAGCAGATCGGGCAGTGAATGTGGAGAGAAAATGGAGCTAATACTGCAGATGAATAATCTTGCAGCAGATCTGGCCGGAACTGATACCAGCAGGAAATCTCAAACCGTCATCTCAAACTGTTAATTTTGATATTGAGACCCGAAGTTTGTCAGCTTCCCAGAGGCAGGATTAGATGTGGATTCTTGAGCTTGTGTTGAACCTAGTTGGGATGGGATAGTATTTGTATGGGACTTTCTGCAATGTTCCCCGAAGCCTGAGGAATGGCACCTCATCTTCTGACCACAGTCATTAGGATACATCAGTTTCAGATAGCTTGCTGTGAACCGAACAGAACATCTGCAAACATCCTTGATTTCCTTCTCTCTGCAGACGCTGTTTGATCTGTTAGGAATTCCAATGATTTCACACCTCCCGAAACAGGTTTCGCCTGCATTTCATAACTTCTACATGTCCCTGTGTTTGATTTCTCTCTTTCCAACTTCCCTCATCAATCTTTCAATTAGATTGTCCCAGAGACTGCAGAGTCATCTCAACAAGCTTAGTCTCGCCCTTTGTCCAATGCATTCCTCCTCTACCCTCTCACTTTCCACTTCTGATGAAGAGGGCATCGAAATGAAACATTAAGTCTGTTTCTCTTTCCAGAATTGTTGCCTGACCTGCTGAGTGTTTGTTATTTCAATAAGTGTTTACATCTAGCTTCCCCAACAGCTCATTGGGTAAAAGTATTTTCTAGTACAGTACTAAACAGTTCAGACAAGCTCACTGGTTTAATTCCTGGGCTATGCTTGATTTACTGAGATCATGAGACACTGCAGTAGAGATCCATCAAAGTCTAGTTCATACTGGTCTAGATTTGATCAGTCCACTGATCTCTTGGGTAAAGTTACTGAGGACTGCAGGTGCCTGTGTAAACATTTAAGAATTCATATCTTCAGGAAAAGTGCAACCTAACTTGTGTTACAATTAGTCTTAATGTTCCTTTGAAGAGCAGCCATTGAAAAACCTCTGTACTGAACTCTGCACTCTTTGCTACTTTCTGATCATGTCATGAGCCAATGCACGCGCACACACACACACACACACACACACACACACACACACACACACACACACACACACACACACACACACACACACACATACACACGCACGCACACACACACACACACACGGTCTGGTGCCAGAGACAAAATGCACCTCCATTTATTTTGCGCAGTTCCAATTGTCTGGTTTGACCGCATGTCCCAGTTTGTCTTCATGTTAAATATCTGAACTTATGTGAGCAATGTATTGCATGTGATATGTGAAGCACTGATTATACAGCAATATTTGAGCAAATAAGGTCAATAAAATCTTGAAGATCTTAAGTATTTTGACATTTTTAATTTTAATGTTTTTTCTGTCTAACTTGCCAGTTCCTAGAAATGGCTATCTTCAGTTGTGAAGCTCAAGACAAGTGCTTGGAAATTGCACTGCAGGCCATTGTCAGTTGTGCCAAGGACAACAGATAAACACTGCTCCCAGGACCCGTTAATCTTAGCTCACGTGGTTTAACCGCAGGAAGCTATCGAAGTTGATGCAGTTACGACTTTTAAAGGACATTGGACAGATAGATATATGTTTACGAGGTGTTTAGAGGTCTATGTACCACATGGAGCCAAATGGAACAAGTCCAATGTGCCTACAGGTAGCATAGCATCGACAAGGTGGGCAGAAGGGTCTTTTCCGTGCTGCACAGGTCTGACACGGGGACTTAATAACAAAGACAGTTTGTATTTATATATTCGCTTTTATATGGTAAAGTGCCACAGGGGTGTCATTAGACACTGAGCAAATAAAGGAGCAGCCTGTATGATATCAATAATCAGTGATAAATATCTAGGTTTTCCACAATCTTGAGAGACTGTTTGGTTTAAGGAGAGATCTTAAAGAGTTCGAAAACTTGGATCTCTTGGCAAATGATTAGCCTGAAAGAGATTACAGGGTTAGGGAGGGACCATACAATGAAAGGATTTGAATTTTAAATCCAGATGATAATGGACTTTCAGCAAATACAAATCAATGAACATGGATCTGATGAATGAATGGGACTTAGTCTGTTACGGTATGAATTGCAGAGAAATTCTGGAGATTGTTTTAGATGCAGACTCAACAAGATTATGTCTATTCAATGTGTAAAGGGGAGGGTTAATCTAGTATAGATTTTACAGGCGTGCCCAGCACTTTTATCAATTTGCCTTTTATTTCACACTACTTCCATTCAAAGGTTCTGACTGCTGTTTGCTTGCAGCATTGGGACCAAAATGTCGTGTATCTGCACCACTGACGAAAAGCCTGAATCCTTGCAATCTGGGGCATGAGTGCTTTTGGGTTGGTAGTTTAGTCGTCAGTTGAAGGAAAGGTAATTTCAGTAAAGAAGATCATGCAGTCTTTTAATCTTGAATGATTTAGGCTATACATATTGTTGTACAAAGCAATTTATGCTACATGCAGAAAGCATTTTTTATTTGGCTTGTCCGGTGATTTGACCAAAAAGCTTTCTAACCCAAAGAACTAATTACAACTAGCCTTAAATGACACTTGTTGCTCCCAGAGTCAACGGTTTGGTCTTTCCCTCCCATGTGGAAAAAAAAACAATTGCTGAGTTTGCTGTTGCTATCATCAGAAAAAGCTATCTTCAGACAATTCAGACATCTTCATGCTATCAAGATGTTGAAAACAACAAAGGGGCTGGGTCCACAACATCCCAGCTGTAATGCTGATGTCTTGTACTACAGAACTAGCCAGGCCTTTAGCCAAGGTGTCACAGAACAGAATGCATCAACTTGACCATGTGAAAAATAGTTGTAGGTGGAACATCCATGGGCAATGTGACACATCCATCCTGTTGCTGCCGTTACTTTAGTCTGTTCTGGGTATTTCATCAGCTTGTTATCATGTGGCACTCGCTCCTCAATACCCTCCTCTGTAATATTCAGTTTCGGTTTACCAGAATCATCAGGCTCTAGAATTTATTAAAGCTTTGGTGAAAAAAAAACAGTGCAGCTCGGAGAAGGAGAAAGAGGTGCAGTGCGCAGGCCTTGAACCTGGTGAGACGCTGGAGGAGCCCGGCCAGGACTCACCCCACAGAGCCCTGTCCCTCCACGCACTAGAGTCTCCCAACCCCTGCAGAGTGGTTATTAAGATGTCTGATCCGTGGGAGGTTGCTGCTGGGACGCAAGTTGGGGCCTGATCAACCCCAGCTGGGTCACATGGGCGACGGTGTCTGATGTTGTGAAACACCCGATGACCCCAGGTCACATCACTGAGGATGTGTTCCAGCGCATCTAGCAGATGTATATTCTTCACTTTGTGGACAAAATGATGCCGTTACACATTAAAAAAAAAAGTTCACTCAATGGACTGCTGTACATCAGTCGAGTTTAGAAGGTTCGATAGGTGCCGGTACACTAAAACAGCACATACAGTCACAAAAAAACTGGTCCAAACCTGAAAGCTGAACTCCAAAGTCACCAAAGTAAGAGCCCTGACAAAGGGACTCTGTTTACATACGAATGACATCAGAGTTTGCACAAAATTGAAGCCATTGGGAATCTTTCTTAAATATATAATATCCTTCTGTTTGGTGATTTTTATCTCTACGTTGATGCATTTTTTGACTGTGGTTAACTTGATATTGGAGGTCGAGTCAAACTGTGTTTAATATTATTTCAGCTGACGGAAGTTTTATTCGCTGTTTAGAAGATGATTACCATCTTTAAAAAGTTTTCTTTGCACTTAAACATTTTTTGCAGCTAAAACAGTGAATACTCCACAAATCAATAAAATACATAATCTGTAACTAGGGAATCCAGAAAGAGTCGAGTTAATTACATTATGTTCAGGATGTTACATTTGACAGAAATCCGTGCCGTAGTAAAACTCAGTTTAACTTGCTGAGAACAATTTTTTGAGAATGGGTAAGAACATACCATGTGCATCACTTTATTGTTAGTACATTTCTCTCTTCCCCATCTCATTTATCCCAACCCTTCCCTCTCCAGAAACACCCGCTAGCCTTTTGAGTTAATTGATGCTATCGCTTCTCTCACCAGCTGTGCTGGCTTATCCTACATTCTCGGCATCCTTTGGGTTTGAAAGCTTCATGAAACTTTCTTCTAAACTTTGAGTTTTCTACTAGTATTGCCAGCATTGGGGTTGTATAAAATCTGCAATAACTTCCATTCCCATTCCTGCACTGGTACTTCTGGTGTCTCCAGAGGTGCATCCTTGGTCCTCAGACATTGTTCACTCCTGTGCCACACATCCAAAAAAAAAGCACCATTTTTGTATGTATTCCAGATCCACCAGTTCCACCTCAGTAACACCTACGTGATCACTTCCATTCCAAGTGATATTCCAAGTTTAGTGTTTTCCCAACATCTATTAATGCAAAATGTCATCGTTAAATATTGGGCCACCGTTGTAGGCCCCTTACAAAGTTCTTTACAATCTGTTCTTTTCCTCTCCTGATCAATGAGGCTATAGCAGACTGCAGCACTAACATCATGTCTGATACAGAGATGAGCTTAAATTCCAGCCAATATTGCTCAGTCTGTTTATTTCCATCCCCGTGACTCTGCCTGTACTCGATTTCTGCCTGAGCTCATCTGCTGTAGAAATTCTCGACCGTGCTTTGGGAACCTCCAGACCTGCACCATTTATTATTGCCAATCACATCAATATTTCACTTTACCAATTAATGTTGACTTTTGGTCATTTAAAAAAAATGTCATCTTGTTCACTCAGGCCTTCAGATGCGCAGTAACGGGGATAAATTGGAACAGTATGAGCAAGTCGTATGTGAGACCATATTTGCAGTGCCGATCGCCCAGCAATAGGAAGGATGTCGTAAGTTGAAAAGGTACAGAAATCACCAGGATGTTACCTTATGGATTAAGTGAACACTCAGTCATTCCCGGAGTAGATCATTCTGAAACTCCAATTAGAATACATTTAATCATTGGCTTAATGTGAGAAGGGAGACATTTAAGGGGGGCCTTGGGCAACTTTTCACTCAGCAGGTAGTCCATATCTGGAAGGAGCTGCTGATCTTGACAATGGTGTTCATTTTTCTTGAAAGAGTTGCAGTGTAAAACCTACACTGATCACCAGGTGGCAGAGTATCACTGAATTATTATGGTTACCTAGTATTACTGTAATTTATTGTATTATTGATTATTATATAATTGATTTTATATATAATCATAATCAATAATTATATAATCAATAATTGATTTTGTATATAATAATTAATAATGCATAAAATTAAAGATTCTGTTCTGTTCAGCTGCAACATGTAAGAATGTTATTGTTCCGTTGCCAGTACATATGACAATTAAACTCTCTTGACTTTTGACTCTTCAAATTCTGATGCCACGTCTTGTTTTGCATTCTTGTTCTTGTTGTTTTATCACCTTTGGGTCACCCTGCCACTTGCAGAAGCAGCCACGAGCAAGTTTGCTTTACGGATTGTCAACCACCCCACATCTCGATCCCATGATAGTGTCCTGATGTATTTGTAGTCCAGGCATCTGGAGTTTTCCAACAATTTCTTTCCCCTCTGGAGAACATTAACAGTGTCCTCTTGTCTTGGAACTTCCCAAACTGATTTGTAGAAGTCTGCCAAGATTGAATAATGGTTTCTGCTGTGGTTCAAAGCATCTTCTGCAGTAGGAGCCGCCAACTGTTCACTACATCAGCTCATCTGACAATTAGCAGTCCCTTGGTGCTGAACTGGAGTCATAGAGTGATACAGTGTGGAAACAGGCCCTTCGGCCCAACTTGCTCAACAATGTCCCAGCTACACTAGTCCCACATGCCTGAGCTTGGTCCATATCCCTCCAAACCTGTCCTCTCCATGTACCTGTCTAACTGTTTCTTAAATGATGGGATAGTCCCAGCCTCAACTACCTCTTCTGGCAGCTTGTTGCCTAGGGTGATGGTGTTTAAGATGCTTCTAGATAGATACATGGAACTGCAAGGAATGGAGAGACATGGACCATGTGCAGGCAGACGTGAATAATTTCACTAGGCATTGTTTTTGGCACAGGCATTGTGGGCTCTGAGCTGATCTTAAGGGTATGGAAGCAGCTCAGTTACACGTTGGGAACTGGAGAGACTGGCACATTATCCAGAGTTGTCATCAGGTGCCCTAGAGAAAGGAGGAGGGCTGGTACCCCTCCCATTGGCTGTGGCATTGACCTGACCCAGCACAGGGCTGTCCCTTGATTCCAGGCAACATAAAGATCAAGCCCACAAAGTAGGAAAGGGAATGAGAGAATACAACAAATGAGGTAAATGCAGAAAGAAACCAAAATTGGAAATGAAATAATTAACATTTTGAAAGAGGGGCATGTTAACTTGTGGAACTCTGTGCTGGAGGAACTTTGCAGGTTGGGTAGCATCTGAGGAGGGAAATGAACAGATGACATTTCAAGTGGGGATGCTTCGGGTCCAAAATGTCGTCTGTCCATTCCCTCCACGGACGCTGCCTGACCGGCTGAGTTCCTCCAGCACTTTGCATTTTGTTCAAAATTCTAGCATCTGCAGTTCCTTATGTCTTGTTATACGAATGTTAGACGTTCGGAGTGAAACAAGTAAGAGTTCGAAGGGTTGCTCCAAACAACCAATGTCAATGAGAAGTATCAGAATGTACAAGGAGTGGATTTGCTGAGAAGTGGAAGTGGCTTGAATCTCATCCTCCAGCCTGCACTGGGCTGCAGCACAGCAGAGGGGCTGAATGTAACCTGAGGCACAGCTTCACCTGCGGTTACTGGCAGAGAACTGGACATTTGTCTTCTCCGTCCTGGCTCAGGATGTTAACGAGGTCTCTGAGCAATTCCACAGACCCTAACACCTGCCTTTGCCTTCCCCCGACTGGTTTGTCCCACAGCCTCCAGGATAGTCGTAAAAGAATTAATGTCTGAACTGTTCCTCTCAGTGACAATAGATAATATAACCTGGCTAACAAGGATTCCTGGAGATAGGGTTATGTCTGACTTGGGTGTCCTTCATCCCATGGAATGAACAAAGCAAAAGAGAATTTTACTCTGGGATTCCCCCAGAGGCTAGTATGGTCTATGATTATCAGTGCAAGCAGAGAGAATTAATTATTTCTATCATTCTTCATGTCCTCTAACAATGTTAAATAGTTAACATATTCCAGATAGCATTAAAATGAAGATGGAAGTCTCTCCCAAAGTGCATTCTGCAGGGACTATTTTAATCTGTTATGGTATTATAGTATAATATTGCTCCCTAGTTCTGGGACATAAACATGTTTCATCTTCTCAGACAGTAAGAATCTAACGTCATCATTCTCCTAATTTAAAATGTCAAAGTTGCTCTCTGACAATTAATCCAGCCCGCACTGGGCTGAGGTGAAGGGGTACCTCATGCTCAGACTGAAATCTGAGCAAAGCCTACATCAGTGAATTGAGACTTAACATGAGAGCCCTGCAGCAATGGATCATTTTTTCACCGGCCTTTCAGCCAAATAAGTGCCTCTGGGGCAGGAAGGGGTGTACAAGTAAACGGCAACATTTCACGAGTGCCCATAAATTTTATAATGTTGTATTGTTGCAATAATCATCATTTACTGTGGCGAACCCCCGGAATCTCACGCCTCTGTGAGACTTTATTCCCCAGAATTCATATCTGCCATCCCAGGACAAGCTTTTCATTCCAATTACATCAGCATAGCATCAATCTTCCTTTACATGGATTCCTTCAGCAAATGGTGCCAGGGTTTTTGTTTTAACATTGGTTTTCAATGTGTAATGGCGTGATGGCATTAGTCTATGGAGCCTTCAGAGCAGACACAACAAGCCATGGGTGTGTTCATCAGCATGAGACCCATGACCAAGGGATGTACCAGTCTGCAACATTCATTGGTGGACAGCTCCTTGCAAAGTAAACCCATGTCCCTGAGAAAGACATCCTTAAAGTTGTAGAGTTGTACAGCGTGGAAACAAACCCTTTGGCTCACCTTGTCCATATCAAATGAGTTTGCGAACTGGGCTTGTCCCATTTGGCCACTAGCTCTCTAAACCCTTCCTGTCGATATATCTGTCCAAAATTACTTAAATATTGGAATTGTATTTGTTTCTATAGCTTCCTCTGACAGCTCCTTCTGAACACGGACGACCCTCTAAGTGAAAAAGTTGATCCTGAGGTCCCTCTTAAATCTCTATAGCAGGCAGGTTTGCCAGTGCTACTCGGGTGGGGTTAAAATAAACAGTGGGGGGGATGGAGTCAACAACATGGAAGCGTATATGTGTGCAGTTAACGGGAAAGAGAGTGTAGGAAAGGTCACGTTTAAACTATCAGGGCAGGGGGATGGGAACCAATGCAAGGACAGAGGGAGATAAAAGGAGGACAGAAGCAAAAGGTAGAAGGGAGATAAGAAAAACAAACATGAAAGCTTTGTGCCTTAATGCGAGGAGCATTCGTAATAAGGTGGATGAATTGAATGTGCAGTTAGTAGTTAAGGAATAATGATATAGTTGGAATTACGGAGACATGGCTCCAGGGTGACCAAGGCTGGGAGCTAAACATGCAGGGGTATTCAATATTCAGGAAGGATAGACAGAAAAGAAGAGGAGGTGGGGTGGCATTGCTGGTTAAAGAGGAGATTAATGCAATAGTAAGGAGAAACATTAGCTTGGATGCTGTAGAATCGGTATGGGTGAAACTGCGGAATAGCCAAGGGCAGAAAACGGTTGTTGGAGTTGTATACAGACCACCCAACAGCAGTAGGGAGGTTGTGGATCAAGCAGGAAATTAGGGATGCATGGAGCAAAGGTACAGCGGTTATCATGGGTGACTTTAATCTACATATAGATTGGGCCAACCAAATTGGTAACCAAAATGTAGAGGAGCCGACTAGAGGGCAGGCCATCCTAGACTGGGTATTGTGTAATGAGGACGGATGAGAGCGATCTTGTTGTGCAAAGCCCCTTGGGCAACAGTGGTCATAATATGGTGGCATTCTGCATTAGGATGGAGAGTGACACGGTTAATTCAGAGACTCGGGTCCTGAACTTGAAGAAAGAAGACTTTGAAGGTATGAGATGGGAATTGGATAGGATAGATGGGAAAATTATACTTTAAATTATAAGGGGTGACAGTGGAGATGTAATGGCAAAGATTTCAAGACTGCATGGGTGAACTCTGAAAATTGTTCATCCCTGTCCAGCGAAAAAATAAAACTGGGAAGTTGGCTCATCTGTGGCTAACAAGGGAAATCGAGGATAGCGTTAAATCCAAGGAAGAGGCATATAAATTGGCCAGAGGAAGCAGCAAACTGGAGGACTGGGAAACATTTAGAACAACAGAGGAGGACAAAGGGGGGTTAATTAAGAGAGGGAAAAAACAGCATGGAAGAAAGCTTGTGGGGAATATAAAAACTGACTCTAAAAGCTTTAGATATGTAAAAAGGAAAAGATTAGCGAAGATGAATGTAGGTCCCTTACAATCAGAGACAGATTAATTTATAATGGGAAACAAGGAAATGGCAGAACAGTTAAACGAGTACTTTGGTCCTGTCTTCACTAAGGAAGACACAAACAATCTCCCAGAAATACTAGGAGACCGAGGATCTAGTGGGAGGGAGGAACTGAAGGGAATCCACATTAATCAGAAAATGGTGTTAGATAAACTGTTGGGACTGAAGGCAGATAAATCCCCAGGGCCTGATGTTCTGCATCCCAGAGTACTCAAGGAGGTGGCCCGAGAAATTGTGGATGCATTGGTGATAATTTTCCAATGTTCTTTCCACTCTGGCTACACTCCAGTACACAGGAATTGATCCAATGTAACTCCATGTTTTAGGAAAGGATGGAGAGAAGAGAAAACGGGGAATTATAGACCAGTTAGCCTTACATCGGTGGTGGGGAAGATGCTTGAGTTGATTATTAAAGATGTCATAGCAGCGCATTTGGAAAGCAGTGACAGGATCGGTCAAAGCCAGCATGGATTTATGAAGGGGAAATCATGCTTGACTAATCATCTGGAAATTTCTTGAGGACGAAACAAGTAGAATGGATAAGGGAGAGCCAGTGGATGTAGTGTATCTGGACTTTCAAAAAGCCTTTGACAAAGTCTCACACAAGGCTGAATGGCCTACTCCTGCACCTATTTTTCTATGTTCTATGTCTCTCCCCTTCACCTTAAACTTATGCACTCTAGTTTCAGAATCATCTACCCTGGGAAGAACACTGTGAGCATTTGCTTTATCCATGCCCCTCATCATCTTGTGCACCTTAATAAGGTCACCTCTCAGCTCCTACACTCCAAGGAAAAAGTCCCAGCCTATCCAACCTCTCCCTGTAACTCAAGTCTACAAGCCCAGGTAACATCCTAGTGAGCGAAGACACAGAGAGGGAGCAGTGAGAATGTTTGAAGAAGGGTCTCGACCCGAAACGTCACTGGGACAGGCAGCATCTCTGGAAAGGAGAAATGGGTGACGTTTCGGGTCGAGACCCTTCTTCAACTTTGTGCGCCTAACATCTTAGTGAATCTTTTCTGCACACTTTCCAATTAATGACATCCTTCGTATAGCAGGGTGACCTGATCTGCACACAGCACTCCTTCCGCTAACAAATTCATGGCAAAGATTCTCCAGTAATGTACTCCCTGATATATCAAACTGAGTAAGACAAACAGCAACTTTTATTTATTCACAAAGAACTGCAGATGCAGGAGCTTCATCAGGAGGCAAGTAGGCTATGATGAGTTAGGACTGAGGGGCAGGGTAGCTGATAGCCTTGCGCAGACGGAAGCACCAGCTAAACTCAAGGATGAGCTGTGGTTCAGAACTGGTGAAACTGGCACATCTCTGGGTCCCAGGGCTAGGGGGAGATCACATTGACAGGAGAGGGAAAAAGCACTGAGATCAGCAAGCAATGATGAAACTTTTTACAATGAAGGTGATCAAAGAATCGAGAGCTTGTGTAATTCACAAGCACAGTGGTGGTGAGTGAGTTGGACATGATACAAGTTGACCGTCTAAATTGGATGATGTCAAGTTTAATGAGGGAGTTCAGCACAACATGTTCAGTGGTAAAATGAATGAGCAGCTGAAACAGCTGGAGTGGGACTATGTTGGAGAGATGAAAGCAGGGTGTTTGAGACACATCTTAGGCAACTGTGACACCAAGACTAGAAACCATCTGATTCATCGGTTGCTAGAATGGAGTCAGTGACCTTGGCCACATAATGAAGCGTCATTGGCTTCAGTTGTTGCAGTATTGGTGGAAACTCTACTCATCCAGTTCTGAGTGTGAGTTTCTCACAAGCCAACAGTCAAGATTGTTTAATTGTCAAATGTACCAACAGAACAACAAAATTCCAACGTGTTGAAGTTTAACACACCCATTAATGCAATAACACAGTTAATGCATCATCAAATAATACAATTAATTAATAACTGTAATACCAGTAGCCATAGTATTGCAAAATTCTTACCAAAGTTGTTTATTGTCTATTAAAGCAGCCAATATCATCAAAGACCCACATCACACTGGCAATGGTATCATTGCAGGAAGAGCCTGAAAACGTGACTTCCAAGTTCAGAACAGCTTCTTCCCAGCAATTATCAGACTCGTGAAACACGGTACAACATTACACCAGGGCATCTACCGATATCAAAAGACCGTGTCTTTGGTTGAACTACGGACTTCGGTTATGCATTATTATGGTCACTTTATTGTATTGTCGATTATGATATTATCTGTGAGTTATTGCATTAACGACCCGTTCAACGCTGCAGCAAATATGAATTTCATTGTTCCCCTGCCGATACGTGTGGCAATTAAACACTTTTGACTCTAAAATGATGTGGGGCAAAGATTGTAAAAAGTGGTTCAATTCAATGAAGCTTTTCGTTGAGTGCAGAAATCTCCTGATGGGCCGAATGGCTCTACACTTATTCTTACTCCAGACAAATCTCTGATAATATGAATCCTAGTAAGAGGGACATGGCTGAATTCTACAATTCCCCGTTGCAAAGACGTTTCCTTTCCCCCGCCCCCAATCATCCGCCATCCGATCGTTTTTTTTTTCCCTTTCCTGCGGCTTTCCAACATTCCCGTGGTTTTACTTTCATCCCATTCCCTCCGTGTGCGTCTTTGCCTCTGGTTTCAGTCCGCGTTTGAACCTTCCCTCTCCATCCAGCCTGTTGTGCAGCAGATGATTGGATTGCAGGCGTTAGGACCGCGCGGCATTGTGAAGTTTGGGGGAGTTTGTCTGTCTGTCCCCGCTGCCCCGGGACACTGAGTGTGTCTGTCTGTCTGTCTGTCCCCCTCATGGCTCTGGCTGTCTGGCTGCTGGCCCTCCTCTGCTCTCTCCCGCCGCTGGCCGCTGAGCCAGCCGCCTCCACCCTCGCCTTCGTCTTCGATGTGACCGGCTCCATGTACGATGACCTGCGGCAGGTGACCGAGGGAGCCGCCGCCATCCTCCGCAGCACCTTGGCCAGGACTGCCACCCCTGTGGGCAACTTCGTCCTGGTTCCCTTCCACGACCCAGGTGAGGGACGGTGATGGAGGGGAGGAAGGGGAGAATGGAGAGGGGGGAAGGAGTGAGGAAGGAAGTGCAGATGCTGGTTGATGGAGGTTGATGGAGAGGAAGGAAGGATGGACAGAGTGGTGGAGATGGGGATGAAGAGCAGGACGGATGGAGGGATGGAGAGGAAGGAGGGAGGGAGGAAGGGAGGGTGGCGGAGAGAGGGATGGAGGTGAGAGAGCTTGCAGAAGGGATGGATGTGGATCAAGGGGAGGCCGATGAGGGGAATGGGGATGATGGAGTGATGGGGGAGAGAAGGATTGGAGAGGGGAAGGGTAACGGAGAGAAAGGAGAGAGGGAAGGGGTGGGTGATGGGTGGAGGGAAGAGGGAAAGTTGGGCCATGAAGTGGGAAAAGGGAGATTGGGAGAGTCTGTGTGGGGAAAGTGGATGCATGAGGGAGAGAGATGAATATGAGAGGGTGGATGATTGAGTGATTGTGAGGAGGATGGCAGAGAACAAGGGGGGCAAGGCTGTGCGGGGAGGGTGATGTTCCGCTGGATTGCCGTGTTCTAGGATGAGGTTGGCGCATTTGCTCCTTGTCCCATCAGCTCCCTCCGATCCTCCTGTTTCGAGGCAGAGTGCAAGCAATCACTGGTTTCATTGCAGACAGATTTAAAACTAGACCTGTTTCCCAGCAGCAAAAAGTTTACAACTTTATTTGCTATAGCAAAAAAACAAAAATCAATTGGATTACAATATCTTGCTGGGTAATCTCTCAGTGGATTGTTTAATTCTTCCTGTTGGTGGGTTAAGGCGCCTGTAAACGTTGTATTCTCATGGTATTGTTAAGCCGATTACTTCTTGGTATCATGAATTTTCTTTCAGCTGAAGTCATGACAGGATTGAACTGAGGTGGGGCTGGGGCTGGGAGCAATCAAACACATTTGCTTCAGCAGTCTGGTCTCCTGATAATGAGCAGGAACAGTGTCTGTTATTTTTATGTTGTAGCTCTGGGCTGGTGCTTATCTGAGATTTCCAGTCAGCACCAGCGTTAGAAGCTGAGGGAGCCCTAAAACCAAATTCACGTCTTTACTTGTTCAAGAAGGAACTGCAGATGCTGGAAAATCGAAGGTACGCAAAAATGCTGGAGAAACTCAGCGGGTGCAGCAGCATCTATGGAGCGAAGGAAATAGGCAACGTTTCGGGACGAAACGTTGCCTATTTCCTTCGCTCCATAGATGCTGCTGCACCCGCTGAGTTTCTCCAGCATTTTTGTGTACCTTCACGTCTTTACTTGTTTCTCTCTGATCTCCATCTGAAAATCTATGCCGTCAATGACATTTCTCCCTGTCTCCCGTCCCATCCCCATCCATGTTGATTCCCATCCTGCCTTTAGTGTTCACTGATACTGTTAATGATTATTGCCACTCCACTCTGCTGGCAGCTTCACTCAAGGGAGCGACCTTTGAGCGTCTGTTCACAGCCATATCTCGAGCCCTTTCCTCCCCAAAGTTGATCAGCCTATTATGGTCTCCATCTCCTCCCCCCTTCCCGTCCTGTCCTCTCACACCGCTCCCTGTTTGAGTCCCTTCACTGAGGGTGTTCCACAGATGAGATAATTCCGATCAGTGCAGCTTAAGGTATCTTGTGTGATTGTGAGCAGGTAATCTATCCCTCCTCGTCCTTCCAAAGTCTCTGCAGTCTATGACATTGCCTAGAAATCATCTACAACCACACCACCATCACCACCCAAATACATGTAAGCTTGTAGGCTAATTGACTTCTGTAAATTGTCCTCATGAGTAGGATAGATTGTCGGTGCGGGCTTGGTGGGTCGAAGGTCCTGTTTCCACGCTGTATCTCTAAACTAAACTAAACCACCCAGCTGGATGTGACCACAGGGTTCCACTGTTCCATTGATCACATTGAATGGCGGTGCTGGCTCAAAGGGCCGAATGTACTACTCCTGCACCTATTGTCTATTGTCCATACCTGGTGATAGCTTGAATTTCATTGGCAATGGCAACTTTTCCCTCACCACTGGCTCCACCCTTAACGTCCCTCAAACTCACTCCCCTCCCCCCATTCCCCACCCCCCCCCCCCCCACCCCCCTCCTAATTTTCACCTCGTCACTGCTTGTGGCAGCGTAATTCAAAAATGTCAGTGCATTGATCCGTACCCAACCACCATCTCATTTGATCTCCCCAATATCCCCAATACCAGTCTGAAGAAGGGTCTCGAACCAAAATGGTGTCTATCCATTTGCCTCCACAGACGCTGCCTGGCCCGCTGAGTCCCTCCAGCACTTTTTTTGGACTAATTGGCTAGTTCCCAACCATGGCACAGAGAACAATATCTCATTGATAGATTTACAGAATGGTGTGTTATAAATGATTATAGTTGGGGGGGGGGGGGGAAATGTGTTCATAGCACAGATACCATTGCTGAGATAAAGGTAAATATGTACAAGTTGGTGAAACGCAGAATTATCCTCAGTTGATTGGTGTGTGGTTGCTTTCATGTGCATTAATTGTCCTTCCCAGTCAGACATCTGAAGGAAAGTCTACAAAAGTATTGGTTGATCCATTTGTTGATTTAATAATTGTACAGTGGCTTATCTATAACTTAAAGGACACGGTATTGGGATCTCTTGTGTTATTGGCAGGTTGCTTTAGAGTAACTTGGTTCCACAAACTGTCCACTAGAATCTGGAGTTTGATTAAGGATGCTCTGTGGAACACAAGCAGTGCAGTGGAAGGGAAGTGTAGCCATTTTTGATGAAAGAATGGGTCGTCTGGGCTTGTATTCACTGGAATTTAGTATAAGAGAGGATCTTGGATCTTGGGGTCACAGTTTAAGAATAAGGGGTAGGCCATTTAGGACTGAGATGAGGAAAAACCTTTTCACTCAGAGAGTTGTGAATCTGTGGAGTTCTCTGCCACAGCAGGCAGTGGAGGCCAATCCACCGGATATTTTCAAGAGAGAGTTAGATTTAGCTCTTAGGGCTAATGGAATCAAGGGATGTGGGGAAAAATCAGCCATGATCATATTGAATGGAGCTACTGGCTCGAAGGGCTGTATGACCTAGTCCTGCACCTATTTTCTATGTTTCTCTGTCTATGTTTCTAATGTTGACAGCAACGTCTGTCTGTCTTTCTATGTTGACAGCAATTGAACCAAGGTCCCATGGTTAGCAGTGAGTTAGCTGACCACCTAATTTGATTGTTAATGATCGTGGAGAAATATTTCTTTGTTTTTTGAGTTTGGTTTATTGTCACGTGTTCCGAGGTACAGTGAAAAGCTTTTGTTGCGTGCTAGCCAGTCAGCGGAAAGACAACACATCATTACAATCGGTTCTATTGTGAAGAGGATCTCCAGTGTCGCAGTAACCACTCAGTCCAGAGAAACAGTCATGAGAGTGCAATAACACCAAAGATAGATCTCGACTTTCTCAATTTTCTCTTGTATGTGGATTGCTTTCATGAAAAGGAATCACCAAACTGGCCCTTAACGCAACATTGTCAGGAATAACAAACATTCTGCAGGAGTAACTCAGCGGGTCGAGGAGATTCAGTGGGTGGACAGGAACAGTCGTCATTATGGGTTGAGACCCTTCATCAGGAGAGAGGATTGCTTGTTGCTCCAGACTGCAGTCTGTAGTGTCTTGTGTCTCGACTAAAAGGAATAAAGCTGTTTTTGTCATTTGCTCATTTTTGGGATGAGCTATAGAGAGACTCTCTCATCCCCAAGAGCCTGAATGATCCATGGCACCATTCCTTCCTGGTGTCTGACTCCCACTATTCAGCAGTCCGTGCCAAAAAAGTCATGGTGCACGCTACATCACTCGTAGTGGAAACTTCTTTCACTATTCTTTCTTTCTGTATAAACCCGATAGGATGCGTTCCTTCTGTTGTACACGCACTATTGGGCAGCATCACAGCCTGGTTTGGGAACAGCTCTGCCCAAGACTGCAGGAAATTGCAGAGAGTCGTAGATGTTGCCCAATCCATCATATAGACCAGGAAATCAGCCAACATAATCTATTCCACCCCAGTCATTCCCTCTTTCCCCCTCTCCTGTTCGGCAGAAGATCTAGAAACTTTAAAGCATGTACCACCACATTCAGGAACAGCTTCTTCCCTGCTGTTATCAGACTACCGAACGGCCCTTCTATAGGGTGTAGTCCCGATCTTCCAACCTACCTCATCACGTACATTGGAATGTTTCTCTGTAACTGTGGCAGTAAATTCTGCACTCTGATATTTTTTTCTGATTGCACTACCCGTTGTGCTTGTGTATGTCACGAATGTACTCGTGTATAGTATTATGCTACTGGATAACACGCAAACAAAAGCTTGTCACTGCATCTCTGTGCACGTGTCAAAAGTAAAACAATAGCAATGAAGAGTAAATCAATAAAAGACATTTGGGCCAGTACATGGACAGGAAAGGATTAGAGGGATACGGGTCAAACGCAGGCAGGTGGGATTAGTGTAGATGGTGCACCTTGGTCAGCATGGGCAAGTTGGGTCAAAGGGCCTGTTACTGTGCTGTATGACTCTATGACGCTGTGACTGATACCAAGTTGGCTGCCAATGTTTAGGCAAGGCAATTCCATTCTGCCATCAGGGAAGGGAAGAATTTGTTTAATTGGTGCACACTGTCGTCCGATCGGAAACTCTGCGGGAAGATGTTCCTGACGGAGAGCACCCTGCCTGTGTGCGGTGTGTCTGAGAGCACCTCGGTCCTGGAAGGAGTCTGAAGTCTTCCAACTCTCCTGTGCTGTAGGGTCCTTGAAGAGGGAGCGATGGAAAAGAAAACATGGCTGGATTGTTATTATTTGAAAAGGCCTGGGGAATTGTGGAAAATGCGGAGAACAGAACAGCAAAGATTGAGAGATGATGGAGTGAATGTGAGGGTTGTGCTGAGATGGGATCAGATTACAGAAAAGCAGGATTCTTCTAAATTCAATTAGATCAACTTCATTTAAAGCGAAATGTGTAGCAGATGTTGGAATCTGGTTTTGTTTTGAGTTCCAAATGAACAGGCTCTCATTCACTGCTTCAGAGTGGGGGTGGGGGGGGGGGGGGGGGGGGGGGAGTGGTGGTGAAGATGAGAGAGTTGTGGGAAAGTCTGCGTATCTGGGGTTCTTGGTCAAGAGCACTCTCACGGGATGGCTGTGAACTTTGAGTCAGGACACTGGGCGATTGAAGGTTAACAGAAGGGAGTTGTTTGAAAATGCTTGTGTTCCTACGATCGGAAAAGCAGGTGCTGGTGGATTTATCAGTGTCTTTTAGTCTCTCCCGCCCCCCTCACTTTGTTTCATTTTTTAACGGGTTGTTAAAAGCCTGAGAGCAAACACGCTGTGCGTTGCTGAACTGCCGGCTGATAATTGTCATCACAAGTCCACAGTAACTTCACTGTTTGCAATTAAAATCTAAAATTGGAGTAATCTTCAATTGCTACTTAATAACATTTCTTTGCAGGGATCTGGAAGCAATAAAATAGCCTGCGAAGGGCAGAAACTCCTGGGAGTTAGCAGCGAGGGTACAAAAACCAGCGTCGGTGGCAACATTTCCCCCTTATTTTAATCATAGAGTGAAGGGCAGGGAATCTAACTGAGCTCTTCAGCACAGCACTGAGGGAGTGTTACACCACTGGAGGTGCTGTCACCTCAGTACTGATGTTGATGAAGTACCAATATACTGTTGTAGGGAACATGTGTAAAGTGTTTTGGACCATGGATATATCGTGCTCTTCAGCCCAACAGCTTGTTGACAGCATATGCCAACATTTGGAGTACTGCCAGTTTTAGAGATGCTGATCTTTGAGAGAGACACCAGTTCCTTCATTAAATCTTAACTTCAGGCACTCCAAATGATGGGAAATCTTGGACAGATCTTTATTCCTTGGAGCACAGGAGGCTGAGGGTTTTTGGCGTTTCGGCGCCTCCGTTTCGGGGTGTTAGAGTTAGGGTTAGGGTATGGGTTAGGGTGCCACAACGGTGGGCCAGTGGAAACCAATTTCCAAACTTGTTAACATAAAGCTGATCTCACTTGCAATATCCTAGACATAGGAACTTCTTGCAGAAGGTGATGAATTTCTGGAATTCACTATCCCGGAGTATTGTGACGCATGGAACACTTTTATTTATCTGAAGGTATTTACAGAGCTTAGGGTTAGGGTAAGGTTCAGGGTTCTCATGAGTACAGATATTATAAACGGAGGCGCTGAAACGGCGGCACCAGAACGGCAGCGCCGAAAAGTACCCGACCCGTAGGAAGGAACTGCAGATGCTGGTTTAAACCGAAGATAGACACAAAATGCTGGAGTAGCTCAGTGGGACAGGCAGCATCTCTGGAGAGAAGGAATTGGTGAAGAAGGGTCCCGACCCAAAACATCACCCATTCCTTCTCTCCAGAGACGCTGCCTGCCCCGCTGAGTTACTCCAGCATTTTGTGTCTATCTTAAGTTCCATATCAAGTTCTCTGCCCCACAAGTGGAACAATTGAAACTGCGGTCCCATTCCATCTGATGGTAAATGGAGATTTAACAAACGTCACATTTTCACACTTGTACTTCCTCACTTAGTGATTTTGTTTTTTGAATTCTCCAGTTTTTCAGGCTCTGGGCTGCAATGCAGTTTGGAGCATGAAAGCGCAGGGTCCTGTGCCAACAAGAGTCATCCTTTTAATCTTATCTTTCAATCTAATCATTCTGACCATCTGCTCATTTTCCCTTTTCTTGCTTTTGACTTTAATTCACCCTGCTTTCCAGCTGTTGGTGGACAGCTACTCAAAGATATTTGGACAGGCACATGGACAGGAAAGGTTATCCTTAAGGTTGACGTACTGGGCTATTCCCATTTGCCTGTGTTTATCCCATTCCTATCCATATGTCTGTCCAAACGTCATCAATATATCTGCTTCTATAAAGTCCTCTGGCAACTCATCCCAGGTATGGACTACCCTGAATACTTTGCCCCAGAGGTCCTCCCCAACTCTCACCACCCTCACCCTCAGCCCTCCAATTTTAGAATCCTCTACCCAGGGGGGAAAAGATTGTGTCCGTTCACTTTATCCATGCCCCTCATAATCTTGTGCACGCCAATAAGGTCACCCCTCAGCCTCCTCACGCCTCCAAGAAAACGTCCCAGCCCATCCAACATCTCATTATAACTCAGATTTGAGTTTGGAAAACCACATTGCTTGCTACCCAAGCTTTCACATTGTTCTAGATAGAAAAATAGGTGCAGGAGGAGGCCATTCGGCCCTTGGAGCCAGCACCGCCATTCATTGTGATCATGGCTGGAAGATCAGCACCAAAATTCTGCACCATGAGGTCAGACTAGCACTTATGTATGACCAACAGTGTAAAGATGACAGAAAAAGTCAATGTCAATAATGGTATATAATGGATGGGATTTATATAGCGCCTTTCTAATACTCAAGGCGCTTTACATCGCATTATTCATTCACTCATCAGTCACACTCGGTGGTGGTAAGCTACTTCTGTAGCCACAGCTGCCCTGGGGCAGACTGACGGAAGCGTGGCTGCCAATCTGCGCCTACGGCCCCTCCGACCACCACCAATCACTCACACACATTCACACACATTCACACACAGGCAAAGGTGGGTGTAGTGTCTTGCCCAAGGACACAACGACAGTATGCACTCCAAGCGGGATTCGAACCGGCTACCTTCCAGTTGCCAGCCGAACACTTGGCCCATTGTGCCATCTGTCGTATATGGACACACTGATCTGTGTTGTAGTAAATGCCTACTATGTTCTGTGTGCTGAAGTAAAGCAAGCATTTCATTGTCCTATCTGGGACACATGACAATAAATTCACTTGAACACTTGAATTTGATAAGTGGGGTTTACCAGGGATGACTTGTCAGAGATGCAATAGCTCAATAAAATGTATCCAGATATTAAACAGGCTGCAATACCAGTGGTGATAATGTACTCACCACTGAGTTGATTTATTCATTTAAAAATATTTTGCTTGCTCTCTGCATCCTACATTAAAATAGTGTTGGCTGAGGCTCAGTCCAAGTCCAACCCGAGATTTGAAGATTACAATCTGTGCTGTCAAAGACTGAAGCAAAAAAACAAAGTGCTGTGGTGTGAGGAGACTTATAGAGACGTAAATGTTCCTTCTCTTCATCAAAGTAAATTGATTAACAATGCTTAAACATTGGTTCGACACAAGATGCAGGAGTAACTCAGCGGGTCAGGCAGCATCTCTGGAGAAAAGGAAGAGGTGACGTTTTGCGTCGAGACCCTTTTTCAGACTGAGAGTCGGGGGAGAGGGAAACTATAGGTTAAGAAAAGAACTAAAGAACAAATGTTGCTGACTATCATATGTTCCTTTCATCCTTTCATTCAACTATTCTTTGTACCGTTTCATACCTCTAGTTTCACTCTCTCCTGACTCTCAGTCTGAAAAAGGGTTTCGGCCTAAAAAGTCACCTATTCCTTTTCTGCAGAGATGCTGCCTGACTCACTGAGTAACTCCAGCTTTTTGTGTCTATCTTCAGTGTAAACCAGCAGTTCCTTCCTACACATTTAAACATTAGGTGGTAGGACCTCGTAATTATATATTCTGTGTAGGTATTGCCATCAATTATTACTAGCCTTGAGTTGTTTGAACTCGATGAAGAACCTTCTGGGCACTGCATTCCTTCCAGCCTCTTCCCAGGTGGTTTCTAGAGGGGAGCACAGAACAATGCTGGTGACCTTTGAAACGTTGATGGCGAGGAGAAGCAAATGGGCTCAAGGGCTCCTAATTTCACTTTGTCACCATTTACCCTGTGGAAATGTGCTCCTGCACAGTTGTTAAGAAAGAATGTGGTGCTTGGCATAGAGTCATAGAGTCACAAAGTCCTACAACAAACCCTTCGGTCAAATCATCCGTGCCAAGACGCCCTAAGCTGGTAATAAAAATGAACTGCAGATGCCGGTTTATACCAAAGGTAGTCACAAAATGCTGGAGTAACTCGGAGGGTTGGGCAACATCTCGGGAGAAAATGGATAGAAAAATATGGAGAAAATAACCATCTTCCCAGAGATGCTGCCTGACCAACTCAGTTACTCCATCATTTTGTGTTTATCTTTGCCCTAAGCTAATCCCATTTGCCTCTGTTTGGCCCATATCCCTCATTTCTATCTATGTACCTTTCCAAGTGTCATTTAAATTCTGTTATAGGACCTATCTCAACCGCCTCCATTGGCAGATCATCCCATATACCCACCACCCTCTGAGTGAAAAAGATGCTGCTCAGTTTCCTATTAAATCTTTAAGAAGGAACTGCAGATGCTGGAAAATCTAAGGTGCACAAAAATGCTGGAGAAACTCAGCGGGTGCAGTAGCATAGATGTTGCTGTACCTGATGAGTTTCTCCAGCATTTTTGTGTACCTCCTATTAAATCTTGTTCCTCTCACATAAAATCTATGCCCTCTAGTTCTGGACTGCCCAACCTTGGGTAAAAGACTCTATCTCCACCCTATCCCCCTCACCTCTCTATAAGATCACCCCTCAGCCTCCTGCTCTCCAAGGAATAAACCCCCTAGCCTGCATCCTCTACCTCGGGCCCTGGCAACATCCTCATAAATCTTCTCACAACACTCCATCCAGCTTAACGACATCCTTCCTATAGCAGGGTGACCAAAACTGAATATAGTATTCAAAATAATGTGTAGGAAGGAACTGCAGATGCTGGTTTAAACCGAAGATAGACACAAAATGCTGGAGTCACTCAGCGGGACCGGCAGCATCTCTGGAGATAAGGAATGGGTGGCATTTCGGGTCGAGACCCTCCTTCAGACTTATCTTCAAAATGATTATTATTTCTTCAAAATAATCTTGTTTGTCAAGAAAGAAGTTCTGTAATTTAGGGAAAAAAGGGCCCCAGTCGAAATAAACGCAGTGTGATAACTGAGGGGGGTGTCACTGTTGCTGATGGACTTATGCCTTGGAGCACACAGCTGTGTTACACTGATCTTTTCTCCTCAACACCCCAAGGCTTTCAGGTTAGTCATTCCCAAGACAGAATACCTTTGATGTATTATCTGTCTCTCCATTTGATGTGATTTTTTTTTCTCTCTCTTTCCTTAATTGAATGGAAGCACCTGGTGCCCATTTGCAGGTACTTGTTGAGAATGTTAGTGTTACTGTGCAAATCATTGGCGTTCATGATTCTCTTGTCAGTGGTCCCTGTGGGAAAAAATGACAAATATGTTCCCGAATAACCAATCTCACTGCCCTTTTGTGGCTGAGCCTTTTCTTGTAAATATGTATATTTGTAAAATATTTACATTAAAACAGAGAATCCACTCTGCTTAATTGGAAATCCTGATGGTCAGTAACCACCTGACCAGGTGATGTGTCCAGAGCTCCCTGCATATTCACTGCCCTCCATTAAGCTCTTGCAAGTTGGGTTTCCAAAACTCATTAAAAACACCAGTGCTGCCTTCATACACACAAGGCCCCCTTACAAGAGTGTTTGATTGTCATATGTACAAGCAACAGCACAATGAAATTCTTAGGATAGAACTGCAGATGCTGGTTTAAATCGAAGATAGACATAAAATGCTGGAGTAACTCAGTGGGACAGGCAGCATCTCGGGAGAGAAAGAATGGGTGACGTTTTGGGTCGAGACCATTCTTCAGACGCGCCCATTCCTTCTCCTCAGAGATGCTGCCTGTCCTGCTGAGTTACGCCAGCATTTTGTGTCTACAATGAAATCTGTACTTGCTGCTGCCTAACAGGCGATCTGGCTCACAACTGCAGTGACCGTGGTTCAATCCTGACCTCCGCCGCTATTTGTGTGAAGTTTCCCCCCGGATGCTCCAATTTCATGCCACGTTCCAAAGGTGCGCGTGTTGGCCAAATATAAATGCTCCTACTGCGTAGACGAGTGCAAGAATCTGGGGGGAAGTGTCAAGAGACAAGCGAGTCAGGAGTGTTTAATTGTCGGATGTACCTACAACGGAATAACAAAGTTCTTGCTGGCTGCAGCTTAACAAGCCCATAAGTGCAATAACACACAGATAAAGATACAATAATCAATAATAACCATTAGACTAGGTATCCAACAAAGTGCAGAACCAAAGTCTGTAATGCGACCACCATCACAGTCCACAGAAGATCAAAATAATTTGACTGGTTCTAAATGTGCCTGGGGAAATGCTGGGGCAGTAGGAAGTGGAATGAGGGTATGGAGATAACCGGCATTCTTCACAGAATGACTCAGTCTTTAGTAAAGATAATGAGCGGAGGAAGTCAGCATGGGAACTTTTACAAGGAGGCGCACCAAATGGAATTTATGAGGCTGCCTGTAAACGTCTATCAGGGCTTTGTCGTGAATAATGGACCCGGTTTCTATAAAGTAGTGGCGAGATCATGATCCCAGCACAGGAAATACAAAGTAGAGATTTCCATTTATTTTTGTTGATGGATTTGTTGGGCGTCTCTGACAGGTCCAATCATCTCACTGATTGGTGAAGGAGACAGCGAGCGCGTGGAGGAAGTCTGAATCAAGTCGGGTCCACATCTGAACATAGAACAGTGCAGGAACGAGCACCTCAGCCCACAATGTCTGTGTGCAATATGGTGCCAAGTTAAACTAATCTCCTCTGTCTATATGTGTTCCACATCCCTTCATTCCCTGCATACCCACGTGCCTATCTAAAAGCCTCTTAAATGGCACTATTGTTTCTGACCTGTTAAACTAAGAACTGTCTTGCCATTCAGTCCACTGTGGCTCTGTATAACTTTCTCTGTTGCTGCTCCAGATGTTTCTGACATTAATTATCTGAGTTGTTCTTTGCTCTCTTGCAGAGATTTAAAGCCTCTTAAATGCCACTCTCGTGCCTGCCTGCATCACCACCCCAGCAATGCGTTCCAGACACGCGTTCCAGATTCTCAGTGTTAAAAAAAAAACTGCCCCGCACGTCTCCTTTTACCTTTGCCCCTCTCACCCTAAAGCTGTGCCCTCTCGGCTTCAACATCTCCACCTTGAGGAAAAAAAGATTCTGACTGTCTACCCTATCTGTGCCTCTCATCATCTTGCATACTTCTACCAGGTCTCCTCTCAACCTCTGGCATTCTAGAGAAAACAATACAAGTTTGTCTAATTTATGGAATTCCCTGCCACAGAGGGCAATGGAGGCCAAGTCACTGGATGGATTTAAGTGAGAGTTAGATAGAGCTCTAGGGGCTAGTGGAGTCAAGGGATATGGGGAGAAGGCAGGCACGGGTTATTGATAGGGGACGATCAGCCATGATCACAATGAATGGCGGTGCTGGCTCAAAGGGCCGAATGGCCTCCTCCTGCACCTATTTGCTATGTTTCTATAACCTTTCCTTGTAGCTAACACCCTGTACTCCAGACAGCAATCAGGTACACCTCTTCTACATCCTCTCCAAAGAACCAATTAAATTATGTATTTTGGTTGCCGGGCAAAGTTGATGACATTCTTTACCGGAAATGTGTCAGAAATGTGCAGTTGTAGCTGCCAACATTTACATTGTCTTCTGCCGATCTCATTGACCACACAAACCACCGATATTCTGCTGACTTTGGTGCAATGAGTTGTCCTTTGCTTTCTTGCAGAGATTGGCCCGGTTACCATCACCTCAGATCCAAAGATATTCCAGAAGGAGCTCCAAGATCTATATGTGCAGGTAAGCGCAGATCATGCTTTGACCTTTGGACATACAAGAGACCGCAGATGCTGGGATCTTGAGCAAAACATAAAGTGCTGGAGTAACTCAGCGGGACAGGCAGCGTCGAGTGGCGGGAATGGGCAGATGACGTTTTGTGTTGGGCCTCTTCTTCAGAAGCACAGATGCTGCTGCCTGACCTGCTGAGTTCCTCCAGCACTTTGTGCTTTTTTTTAATGCTTTGACCGTAACCTCTTGAACCCTAACCGTACTTGAGTCCAAATGGTCTCAAGGCTAGATTGACTCGGTTCTAAGATCTTCCATTAATTTGGATTGGAACACAAATTTTTCAACACAACACAATAATTAGGATGACATTGTGAAAACTGAATATTAGCATAATATTCTCAATGTCTTGCATCTCACACAATTTGAGAATCCTTTGAAATATTTACAAGCTGTGAAATATTTTGGAATGAAATCAATGTGGTCGAGTAAGGAATGAAATCTTGTTTTTGAGTCAAGCGTCAAGAGAGAGTCAAAAGTGTTTAATTGTCACCTGTTGATAATAGTACAGGTGCACAACCTTTTATCCGGAGTTCCGGAAACCGAAAAACTCCGAAAACCGGCCATTTTTTCCAGGATGTCGTCTGCACACCAAAGCTCGCGTTTGGCGCCAAACTTGACCCGAAACGACCCACGGTCAACCCAGGTCTGTACTACTGTAGCGGCTGCCTCCTCCCCGGAGACCGGGGATACACTTAAACATCTGTAAATCATTGCTTAAATGTTAGTCAGTTAGTTTGGAGGGCTTTTATGTGAAGGGGGGGGGTGAAGGGGGAAACTTTAATTCTTAGTCCCCTACCTGGTCGGAGAGGCGGGGAGCGGTCAATTCCTTACCGGGTCGCCGTACAGTAAGCTCCGCAGCGCTGTGGCCGCCGACTCCCAGCTGGGGCTGCGGGCGTCCGGCCGCGGGCTGCGGGCGTCTGGCCGCGGACGGCGCCGGTTGGAGCTCCGACCCCGGCAACTCTACCCCTGGCTACGCGGCGCTCCAAATCCAGCGCGGCCCACGGCCGGACGCCCGCAGCCCCAGCTCCGCGATTTTGTGTGTCGGCGGCCACAGCACTCCGGAGCTTACCGCACGGCGACCCGGTAAGGCATTACCCGCTCCCCGCTGGTATCCCAGCGCTGTGACGCCGCCGACTCCTAACATTCGCGGAGCTGGGGCTGCGGGCGTCCGGCCGCGGGCGGCGCTGGATTTGGAGCGCCGCGCAGCCAGGGGTAGAGTTGCCGGGGTCGGAGCTCCAACCGGCGCCGCCCGCGGCCGGACGCCCGCAGCCCCCAGCTCCGCGATGTTGGGAGTCGGCGGCCATAACGCTCCGGAGCTTACTGCACGGCGACCCGGTAAGGCATTGCCCGCTCCCCGCCTCTCCGACCAGGTAGGGGACTAAGAATTAAAGTTTCCCCCTTCACCCCCCCCACCACATAAAATCCCTCCAAACTAACTGACTAACATTTATGCAATGATTCCCCGGTCTCCGGGGAGGAGGCAGCCACTCCAGACTTTTCAAGCCGCCAGCGCTACCTACCTAATCTACGCTAAAAATCTTCCATTCGGAAATCCGAAAAATTCCGAAATCCGACAAGTGTCTGGTCCCAAGGCTTTCGGATAAAAGGTTGTGCACCTGTATATGAAATATTGACATGCTGTAGCTTAACAGTCCCATTGATGCAATAGTACATGGATAAATATATAATCATCAATAATTAATAAGTAATACGAGGCAATCATAATAGTGTAAATACGAAGTTGGTAGTGCAACCAAAGACGCAGTTCATAGGAGATCGTAGTTGCTGAGTTCGTAGTTCTGCAGTATCCAAGAGCTTGATGGTTATTGGGAAGAAGCCATTCTTGAACCTAGAGGTCATAGTTTTCAGGCTCCTGTGCCTTTTTCTCGCTATGGTAGTAACAAGATGAGAGCTTGGTGTGAGTTTTTGATGATGCTGGCTGCCTTGTTGAGGCGGCGTTCCCTGTAGATCCTTTCGATAGTGGACCGGTCAGTACCTGTGATAGGCTGGGCAATGTCATCCTCTCTCTGTAGTCTCCTTCTTTCCTGGGCGTTTGAGTTACAGAACCAGGACGTGATGAACTCGGTCAATGTGCTCTCTATTGTGCACCTGCTGAAGTTCGAGTGTATTCGATAGAAGGTGTCAAATTCCAGTGTATTCACCCTCTTACCATCTTCAACCAGTATAAAGTTCCAGATGGATAAAACTTGCCAACAAAACTCTACTAATCAAAAACCGCGCATGTGTGAACTGTAAAAATACATTAAAAAAATATGGAAATTCTGGGATGAGGTCCAAGGATCCTTGAGTTTTGGACACCTACTCCTCAAAAGCATTTCTCCCTTCATTAATTGGATTTTTCCTCAGGTGTCTGGAATGAATGTACTTTTCCAAGTCTGACTCTCGGAGTATTCATATTCCTAAAACATCTGGGATTCTTGCTTTCGCACATTAGAAGTTTATAAAAGGGAGAAATCCTGACAGTCGGCAGCGGCGTCAGTGGGTTTGCAGCTGTTTCCCTTTGTCAGGTCGGCGATCTCACTTTGTCAAAGTGAGAGGTGTTACCTCTGTAGGACGATGGACGCAGTGTTGTCATCAATCAGTCCCAGGCCGGGTGATGCCTGATTAATTTGGGACTGGTTCTCTGCACCATGATCAAATGTCTGACTCCCAGCTGCACAGTGCGGGTCGCAACTGTTAAACCATGACAGCCAGCTTCACTGAGATGGAGGACATCTTGGTGGTCTGGCCCCATGCCCTTCAGGAATGTTGAGGCTGCCCAGATTCATTGTCTGTAACCACCCTTTGTATGCTGCTATCAACCTGTGTTGGTGCTGGACTCAGCTCCCAGGGTGCAAAGGCAGACTCTAAGCAAAACATATCGTTCTGAAGGAACTCAGCAGGTCGGGCAGCATCTGCAAAGGGAATAGACAGATGATGTTTTGGCTCCGGACCCCTATTCAGACAGATTTAACCTTGCTGGCCTCTTTAATGATTGAGGTCCCACTGTTAGGTCTCATCTTCTGTCCATTGGGAAGGACATTCTTGCTATTGAGGGAGTGCAGCGTAGGTTTACAAGGTTAATTCCCAGGATGGCGGGACGGTCATATGCTGAGAGAATGGAGCGGCTGGGCTTGTACACTCTGGAGTTTTGAAGGTTGAGAGGGGATCATATTGAAACATATAAGATTGTTAAGGGTTTGGACACGCTAGAGGCGGGAAACATGTTCCCGATGTTGGGGGAGTCCAGAACCAGGGGCCACAGTTTAAGAATAAGGAGTAAGCCATTTAGAACGGAGACGAGTAAACACTTTTTCTCACAGAGAGTTGTGAGTCTGTGGAATTCTCTGCCTCAGAGGGTGGTGGAGGCCGGTTCTCTGGAAACTTTCAAGAGAGAGCTAGATAGGGTTCTTAAAGATAGCGGAGTCAGGGGATATGGGGAGAAGGCAGGATCGGGGGTACTGATTGGGGATGATCAGCCATGATCAAATTGAATGGCAGTGCTGGCTCAAAGGGCTGAATGGTCTACTCCTGCACCTATTGTCTATTGTCTATTGCCTATCCGTTCTTTCCGGTTGCTGTGCATTCCCCAAATCTGGAATTTCTATGGAGACACAAGATGCTGGAGTCTTGAGCAAACAAAGTGCTGGAAGAAGGCAATGGACAGGCAATGTTTTGGGTCGGGATCTTTCTTCACACTGGATGGAGTAGGGGGAAGAAAGCTGGAATTAAGGTGTGTGGGGGGGGGGGGGGGGGGGGGGGGGGGTGACGTGGTTGGAAACAAAACCTGGCAAGTGGTTGATACAGGTGATGGGGATGATTGGCGGTTGGGTGAAGTAGTTGACACTGATTAGAGGTGAAACTGAGACAAATTCCTGTCAAATAAGGAGAGATGAGGGGGAGTGAGATCTATAGCCTGAGGGAGGGTTCTGGGTGGAACTGGAGTCTTGTTGAAGTTAAGAGTAATCAATGGCTGATCTTGAATGGAGAGTCTTTATGCAGACATCCGCTGCCAATCAAGCATGTTGCACACAGACCACTGTGGCCACTGATGATCAGTGGTTACACAAGGCCTGTTAGCAACTAGTGTCTCAGCGTGTGAGGGCTGCTTCTGTCCATTGGGACGTATCTTAACTCCAAAAGTAATCATAAATTATTGCTAGCTGCCATAGCCTGGGGCAAGGGTGGGGAACCTACGGCCTTAAGGCTGCATGCAGCCTGCGAGGCCATTAAGTGCAGCCTTTTGAATGAATCCAATATTTGTAGAACAAATCCTTTTATTTTTATTATATGTTTTTGTTCGTCTTTTGTCATTTTAATTTTAATCTTAAAATGAACGTATTTAAAATACCAAAGAGTAAAAGAAGATTCAACTAAATAATCCTCCCCGACTGACGGCCACAATTAAAACATTAGTAAGTCATGAGGGCTATTTTAACAAAATAATGTACATTTTGAAGTATATCTGGTTGATGTTTCTTGGATGCGGCCTTATTAGATTACAGCTAACTTGATGCGGCATTCCAGCATGAAAAGGTTCCCCACCCCTGGCCTGGGGTCTGTGGGGAGTTAAGTTGGGTAACCTCCCCCGGATGATTGACCGCAGGAAGCTAAGGCTTTGCCGGCATCCTGGAAGAACCAGAGACCCTCTCCGTATTCCGATGGGAATCCTCTTTTTCCGTACCCTTGATCCCCAACATGATTCCTGTGGAACGCTCAGATTTCCTCCTGTGTGCTAAGATATTTAAAGAGCCCAAATCATTAATTTTTTTAAGTCATAGTCGTACAGCATGGAAACAGTCCCTTTGGCCCAACTTGTCCATGCCAACTTGGATGCCCCATTTAAGCATTTATTACCCAAATCCCTCTGACCTATCCACACACCTATCCAAATGTCTTTTAAATGTTGCAGGAATTGTCTTTATTCCTTGGACCATAAGATATGAGACACGATCTTGCAGAGATGTATCAAATCATGAGGGGAATAGATAGAGTGAATGCAAAGGCTTTTTTCCAGGGTTGGGGAATCCAGAGCTAGAGGGCATAGGTTTAAGGTGAGAGGGGAAAGAGGGAGGGGGGGGGCACTCAAGGGGCAAGCTTTCCACACAAAGCGTGGTGGGTATATGAAACGAGTTGGGGGGTGGGAGGGGGGGGGGGGGGTGCGGGTATATGTAATGAGGTGGGGAGGGGGGGGTGCGGGTATATGTAATGAGGTGGGGAGGGGGGGGCTATATGAAACAAAATGGGGGGTATATGGAATGAGGTGGGGGATATTTGGAACGAGGTGGGGAGTATATGGAACGAGGTACCAGAGGAAATAGTTGAGACAGGTACAATTTCAACATATAAAAGACACTTGATCAGGTGAATGGACAGGAAAGGTTTTGAGATATGGGCCAAATGTGGGCAAATGGGGCTAGTTTAGATGTGGCATCTTGGCCAGCATGGACGAGATGAGCATCTTGGTCGGTATGGACGAGTTGGGCTAAAGGGCCTTATTACTGTGTGACTTTGTGACTTTGATTTGAACCCTGCTCCGTGCTGTGTTCAGTGATTCTGTTGCTGGGGGAGTAACTGGATGTTCGGGGAACGTGTACTGCAGCCTCCCGCTGCCCCGGTGTATGCGACTGAGGGATGGGGATGGGATAGAGCTCCCTGTAATGCCTTGCACATCCTTCGCAACAGGGGCTCACTCACTCATGTGCTGACTAGCAAACTGCAAGAACAAGAAACTCCAACTGTTAAGCAATTACCATTACATTAAATCCTATCCTGTTTCTAAAGGATGAGTCGTACATTTGTTTTAGAAGCCAGAGCAATAACATTACAGGTTGGCTCCCACTGGCTTTTTCCTGTACAGGGAACATTTAAAGTAATTTTGTTATTATACATAGACTCACAACCCCCTTGTCTGCAATAAATTCTCAACATATGGTTGAATCATTACCAAGAGTAGTTGCAGGATTCCACTTTTATTATAATGGGACCACAGGACAGGCAGATTATGTTGGTTGTCCAGTCAGTGGCCAGGAGCTTTGTACCTGGCTATGGTTCAGAGGAAAGGAGAGGGGGAGAATATCCCCTAAAGAAGTGTGTGGGTGAAGAGTCTGCTCCATCCCAGCTGTAATCTAGGGAAGGGAGAGTATGTTTAACATTATTAGTAATATATTTTATTATTGAGTACAAGTAATGGTCGAGCCAGAATCTACTGTAACCACCTGCTGGACCTTGCACCTTGAACTTTCAAGGTAGACACAAAATGCTGGAGTAACTCAACGAGACAGACAGCGTCACTGGAGAGAAGGAATGGGCGATGTTTCGGGTCGAGACCCTTCTTCAGACTGAACTTCCATGTGGTCTTTGGTCCCAGACACTGTCGAAGTGCTCAAGTAGACTTCAAGGGCACATCGGACAGTCACTTACTCCACCCATCCGCCTTTAAGAATAAGGAGTAGAACGGAGATGAGGAAACGCTTTCTCTCACAGAGAGTGGTGAGTCTGTGGAATTCTCTGCCTCAGAGGGCGGTGGAGGTGGGTTCTCTGGATGCTTTCAAGAGAGAGCAAGATAGGGCTCTTAAAGATGGCGGAGTCAGGGAATATGGGGAGAAGGCAGGAACGGGGTACTGATTGGGGATGATCAGCCATGATCACATTGAATGGAGGTGCTGGCTCGAAGGGCCGAATGGCCTACTCCTGCACCTGTCTATTGTCTATTGTCATTCACTTTCCCCTCATCTGTATTCCTTTTAAGCTTCTTTGTAGTTAGATTCAACCACTCAATGAGCTCTATCATCGGATTCACCTTATTATCAAGAGTCAAGTGTGCACTACTTATCAAGAGTTTAATTGTCACATGTACCGGCCATGGAACAATGAAATTCATACTCGCTGCAGCTTTACGGGCCATAATTAATAACCATAATACTAGGTAACAAAGAGTGCAAGACTGAAGTCCATGGTGCAACCAAAGACGTACTCTGCAGATGATCATAGTTACTGAGGTTAGTGTTATGCAGTATTCAAGAGCCTGAATGTTTGCTGAGAAGAAGCTGTTCTTGAACTGAACGTGATGGTTTTCAGTCTCCCTTCTTCCTGATGGTAGCAGCTGGTTCATCCTAGATTACTTTTGGATTTGGTGTAGATGGTCCCTTATTTATGACTGTGTTTTGAATTAACGAAGAAGAGAGGACCAAGACTCTGTTTTTTTGAAAATGAAGGTAATGTTGTAGATTTGACACACGTACTGTTTCATGTGGCTATGGACTTTGAGTGTGAGAATTGGGAGATCATGATGCAGATGTTCAAGTCATTTGTGGGGACACATTTGGAGCACCGTGTGCCGTTCTGTTTGCCCAGCAATAGAAAGGAAGTCAATAAATTGGATAGGATGCAGAAGAGATTCACCACGACGTTGCATGGGCTTGAAGAGCTTGAGTTATATGAGGAAGTTGGATTTGGCTGGGGCTTTTTTTCTTTGGAGTGTAAGAGGCTGTGGGTTGACACTATTGATTGTACACGATCTTGAGGGGCATTGATAAAGTGAACACTAACATTTTTTCCAGCGTATTAGAAACATAGACACATAGAAAATAGGTGCTGGAGTAGGCCATTCGGCCCTTCGAGCCTGCACCGCCATTCATTATGATCATGGCTGATCATCCAAATCAATATCCCATACCTGCCTTCTCTCCATACCCCCTGATCCCTTTAGCCACAAGGGCCACATCTAACTCTCTCTTAAATCTAGCCAATGAACTGGTCTCAACTACCTTCTGTGGCAGAGAATTCCACAGATTCACCACTCTCTGTGTGAAAATGATTTTCTCATCGCGGTCCTAAAATACTTCCCCCTTATCCTTAAACTGTGACCCCTTGTTCTGGACTTCCCCAACATCGGGAACAATCTTCCTGCATCTAGCCTGTCCAACCCCTTAAGAATTTTGTACGTTTCTATAAGATCCCCCCTCAATCTTCTAAATTCTAGCGAGTACAAGCCGAGTCTATCCAGTCTTGGACTTGGACTTGGACTTGGTATTGGACTTGAAAACTAGAGAGCAAAGCTTAAGGTGAGAGAGGAGAGATTTAAGAGGGACTTTTACACTCGAAGGGTAGACTGTAACTGGCATAAGCAGCCAGAGGAACCTATAGAAGCGGATATGATTATGACTTTTAAAAGACATCTGGCCAGGTATATGATTTGGAAGGATTTAGAGGGCTGTGGGCCAAATGAAGGCAAATGGGACCAGCCCAATATGTCAGATTGGTTGGCATGGACAAGAGAGACCAGTGCTGAAGAGCTCTATGGTTCTGGGTGCATCAAGGAGTGTAGATGAAATCATTGACAAATCTAGTGGGAGTGGAGGGAGAATGAAGGTTTGATCAAAGAGGGAGATTCAAAGACTTGAATGAGTGTGGAGGTTAAACAAAGAAAGATGAGCCTTTGATGGTGGAGAAGACAAAGATCATGCACTAACCCCAGGGTCTGCAGAAAGAGTGGATCTGCTACATATAATATTCATGTCACAACCTCTTTACTCAAACATAAGGAATCTATTAGGATCGTTATTACCTCTCAAAAGTTTTTTAAAAAAGCACATTAAACTGAACGTTAAATAAAAATAAAGCATATTTTATCAATTTAAACTCTTCGGCAGCATCATAGGCACATTGTGACACAGTCGAGGCTGCAATGCAATGTTGTGAAGATTTACGATGGGTTATATGTAGAGTTTCCCCTCGTGCCTACTCTCTCCTTGCCCTGATTGAATTTCTGGGAGCAGCGTAAATCTTTAGCATGAGATCACCAGCATCAGCAAGGCCGCAGAATGACCCGCTCAAACACAGGATTATTCTTCACAGCTGAAATAAATCCTACCGACCTCACATCTTGCGGGAGCATTGCTAATGTATATTCCACACTTGCGCACAGATCCACGAGGTGCCAGGTTCAAACTCCAGCTTCTGCTGATCCATTCAGGCTACTGTTATTAGTTGAACAAGCGTGTTTAATTGTACATGTACCAACAATGCAACAATTAATATTTTACTTGCTGCAGCTTAACGGGCCCATTAATGCAAAAACACAAATATATAATAATCAATAAATTAACGACCATGATATAGGCAACCATAATAGTTCAAACCCAAAGTCTGTAGTGCAACCGAACACAGTCCATAGACAATCATAGTTGTTTAAATTTCAAAAATAAATCTTATTCATTATGCAATATATATACCAAAACAAAATTTGTGAAAAACTCTTTGTGTCTATCTTTGCTAAGATAGGCGGTGTTGTGGAATGTTTAAGATTGTTCCTCCTAGATGCCTATGATCCTTTAGTAAAGGCATGTTTGTTATACCTGGTATCAGGTGAATCAGATTTCCCCAACTCTCAGATGTCCCAGAGGTAATTAAGGGCCTGTTTCACTGCGGGGACCTAATTTGCAAGTTTAGAAGAGTTTACGCTCGACTCAAACTTGCATCATGGTCGACACGTGGTCCTAGGAGGTCTATGTAACTCTCCTTCATGCTCGAGAAGTTCCCGCATACTCGAGGCCTCAGTTTGGTCGAGGAGTATGTTTTAGCATGCTGAAAATTGTCCGCGAGTAAAAATTGGTCGGCATGGAAAAAAATCGATATTTTTTTAACTTGTACGGTTAGTCGAAGTAGGTCATAGTAGGTCGGCATGTTATTCGTAGGTAATCAAAGGTAGTCGAACGTAGTCGTAGATAGTGTTGGTATAGTCGAAGGAGATCGAAGGTGTTCGTCTTCACTCTCCACTATTCGGCATCCAATTTTACCATAGCTAGTTGAAGCTAGTCTTCAACACAGTCGAAGGAGATCGTAGGAGGTGTTCTACTTCGGCGATACAACAAGACCATGACATTCTCCTTGACTTTCCTAAACTCTTCTAAACTTGCAAATTAGGTCCCCGCAGTGGGACAGCCCCTTTAGGTTTGCCTACCCAAACAGACCCAATATGGTAAACGTTTAGTTTAGTTTATTGTCACGTGTACCGAGGTACAGTGAAAAGCTTGTGTTGCGTGCTAACCAGTCAGCAGAAAGACAATACATGATTACAATCAATTCATTTACAGTGTATAGATGCATGATAAGGGAATAATGTTTAGTGCAAGATAAAGCTAGCAAAGTCCGGTCAAGGATAGTCCAAAGAACATCAAAGAGGTTGATAGTGGTTCAGCACTGGTTGTGGTAGGATGATTCAGTTGCCTGATAACAGCTGGGTAGAAACTGTCTCTGAATCTGGTGGTGTGCGTTGCCATTTGCCAGTAAGTGTGATTGAGGTTATTGTTCTTGCCTGCAGGGCGGGGGTGACTGCCCTGAGATGAGTCTCAGCGCCATAAAGAGAGCACTGGAGGTGTCGCTCCCCAGTTCCTTCATCTACGTCTTCACTGATGCCAGAGCAAAGGATTACCAGCTGACCAAAGATGTGCTGCAACTCATTCAGCAGAAGCAGTCGCAGGTAAGCAGGCTGGGGGAAGGGTCCCGACCTGAAACCTCACCCATCTTTTTTCTACAGAGAGGTTGCCTGACCCGCTGAGTTACTCCAGCACTTTGGTCTTCGAACTGAAGCTGGGCCAGGGGAGGGGCACTGAACTGACATGGAATTTGCTGCAAATACAATGAGAGATTCTCCTCATTGGCTCTTGTGTCTTGGTGGAAGTTAAGACCCCTGTGGTCATCTTTGTTGTGATGAAGGTGCGATACATATTTATGCTCAATGCACTCGTGTTTGAATAGCTGTAGAATTCTATAGCTTCTTCTGGCATTCTAGATATGGACTACTCCCAGAGTGGAAAAAGTCGCCCCTGAGGTCCCTCTTAAATATCTTCCTTCTCACCTTATACCTGTGCCCTCTAGTTTTTAAATCCTTAAGCCCGGGGGAAAAAACTGAGCATTCACTTTGCCCATGCCTTCATGATCTTGTACAACGCAATAAGATCACCCCCTCAGTCTCCCACGCTCCAAAGAGAAAAGTCACAGATCATCCAATCTCTCCCTGTAACTCAAACCCCCAGGCCCAGGTAACACCCATCCTGGGATATCTCTTCTGCACCCTTTCCAACTTAATGACATCCTTCATTAAGTTGACCAGAACTGTACACAGTAATCCAAATGTGGTCTCATCATCAACAGTGGGATCAGAAGGTCCCAACTTTAATACCCATTTCCCTTCCCAAGTCAAGCCAAGTTTATTTGTCACATACACATACAAGATGTGCAGTGAAATGAAAGTGGCAATGCCTGCGGGATTGTGCAAAAACTCCAGAACAGAATAGAACAGAATCAGTATTTACATGTTAGAAAACCCCCCCGAAAAAAACAGCAATTTTAAAAAGACACAACACAACAGTAAATTAGTCCCTGGTGAGATAAGAGTTTACAGTCCTGATGGCCTGTGGGAAGAAACTCCGTCTCATCCTTTCCGTTTTCACAGCATGACAGCGGAGGCGTTTGCCTGACCGTAGCAGCTGGAACAGTCCGTTGCTGGGATGGTAGGGGCCCATCATTATGTTGGCTCTGGATCTGCACCTCCTGGTGTACAGGTCCTGCAGGGGGGGCGAGTGTAGTTCCCAGAGTGCGTTCAGCCGAGTGAAGGCAAGCATGACAGTGAGGCCAGCATCACACTATGATTCTAACTCACCATCATAATAGTCCGTGTCTGGGGAGAAGATTCCTTGGTGTTTCCTGATTTCCATGGATGTTGCAATTTTGCTTGGAAAATCATAAATAAAAATTTGTTTAAGAAGGAACTGCAAAATGCTGGAAAATCGAAGGTAGACAAAAATGCTGGAGAAACTCAGCGGGTGAGGCAGCATCTATGGAGCGAAGAAAATAGGCAACGTTTTTCGGGTCGAGACCTTTCTTCAGACTCCTTAATAAAAATGTGTATATTTAGCTTTGATTGAATTTGCTTGTCGATGACAAATTTGAAAAGTCCTCGTTTTAATGCCAAATCCTTCTACCGAGCATTGTACAATCTTGCCTAACTTCACTCCAAGTTACAAATGTATTGCTCTCCATAATGTCTGTGAGTTTATAAGCTAACTGATCATGTAAGTAAACTCCACACAGACAAGCATCCAAGGTTGGGATCGAACCCATGTCTCTGCCGTATGTGCCATTGTGCCTCCCTAATTGAGGTAGGATGTGTGGATGGAGAAGGGCATGAGTGGATGATCGTGACTGCTGCTCTTTACCTGTGCAGGTGGTCTTTGTGCTGACTGGAGACTGCGGAGACAGGAGCCACCCGGGATATCGGGCCTATGAAGAGGTGGCCTCAACCAGTTCAGGTCAGATATTCCACCTGGACAAGCAGCAAGTCAACGAGGTGAGTGGATGCAACCTTTTGAATGAACATTCCTCTCCCAGACATATGGCTGCAGGGGACCAGATAAATTCCTTAAATGCTTGGAATGTGCAGTATTGCTCATTGACGGCGTTTGTGCTTGGCTTATCACTGAGTAGAGATACGCAGCAGGTATTTCCCCTCCCTGGAATGAGTAAACAGTCATGACACCTCCATCACTGCTTCGGAGCCGGGCAGGTCAAGGAGAGTGAACTAACTGTGGACTTAATAGTCGGTGTGGCTGCACTGCTCTGTATGTTAACCCTGAGTCTGCAGGGAAGCTGACTGAATGTTTCTGATGAAGCCAGCGTTATCAATAAGCAACTTGTCTAAGCCTGCCTTTCCCATGGCCGTGCTCAGCAGCAGAGGCTGACTCTGTGAAGGAAAAGACCCATGACCATTGTATTTCAGTCCCAAAGGCGCTGGCAGTGTGTTGCTTCCCTCTGGCATCTCATTCAATGGCGAGTCAGCAAGTGGCCTGAAGAGGGGTCCAGACCAAAACATTGCCTGTCCATTCCCTCCACAGATGCTGCCTGACCCGCCGAGATCCTCCAGCACTTCAATGGTGCTTTATTTGTCATGTGTGCAGCTGCACAATGAAGTTCTTTTTGCATATTTACACATGCAGGCACTTTGTGTTTTGAGTCAAAAAGCAGTTTGCTGGTGGGGCAAGGTGGAGCACCAGGTCTGATGCAGTTTGGTCGCAGTTTACCCGAGTGTGTGCATTGTAGCCTGCAATTTGACATGTTACCCTTATTGTTTCTCGCTCTTCCGGAATACTCACTGCCTCCAACCTGCGACTTACTGAGCAGTGCTCACTGCCGGTCCAAAGGATCTGGATTAGCTCATATTGGGCTACTTTGCCCGTTTGTCAAATGAGAATATCCACAATGGAGTGGCATACAGACCACCAAACAGCAGTAGGGAGATTAGTGATCAAACATCAAGCAGGAAATTAGGGAAGCGTGCAGCAAATGTATAGCGGTTATCATGCTTGACTTTAAGATACATATAGATTGGGACAACCAAATTGGTAGCAGCATTGAGGAGGAGGATTTCCTGGAATGTATACGGGATGGGTTTTTAAACAAAATATGTAGAGGAGCCAACTAGAGGGCAGGCCATCCTAGACTGGGTATTGTGTATTGAGGAAGGATGAGTTAGCGATCTCGTTGTGCAAGGCCCCCTGGGTAACAGTGACCTTATTATGGTGGAATTCTGCATTAGGATGGAGAGTGACAGGATTAATTCAGAGACTTGGGTCCTGAACTTGAATGAAGGAACCTTTGAAGGTAAGGGACGGGATTTGGCTAGAATAGACTGGCAAATTATACTTAAAGGGTTGACAGTGGAGATGCAATGGAGAAGATTTAAAGACCGCATGGATGAACTCCAGAAATTGTTCATCCCTGTCTGGTGAAAAAATAAAACTGGGAAGGCGGCTCCACCGTGGCTGACGAGGGAAGTCAAGGATAGTGTTAAAGCCAAGGAAGAGGCAAATAAATTGGCCAGAAGAAGCGGCAAACCAGAGGACTGGGAGAAAATCAGAACTCAACAAAGGACAAAGGGGTTAATTAAGAGGGAGGTGGGGGGGGGGGGGACAAAGAGCATGAAAGAAAGCTTACGGGGAATATAAAAACTGACTGTAGAAGTTTCTATGAGTATGTAAAAAGAAAAAGATTAGTGAAGACGAATGTAGGTCCCTTACAGTCAGAAACAGGTGAATTTATAATTGGAAACAAAGAAATAGAAGCAGAACAGTTAAACGAGTACTTTGGTCTGTCTTCACTAAAGAAGACACAAATAATCTCCCGGAAATACTAGGAGACCAAGGATCTAGTGGGAGGGAGGAACTGAAAGGAATCCACATTAGTCAGAAAATGGTGTTGGGTAAACTGTTGGGACTGAAGGCAGATAAATGCCCAGGGCCTGATGGTCTGCATCCCAGAGTACTCAAGGAGGTGGCCCTAGACATCGTGGATGCATTTTCCAATGTTCTCTCGACTCTGGAGCAGTTCCTGTGGACTGGAGGGTAGCCAATGTAACTGCACTTTTTAAGAAAGGGGGAGAGAAAACAGGGAATTATAGACCAGTTAGCCTTCCATCGGTAGTGGGGAGGACCTTGGAGTCGATTATTAAAGATGTCATAGCAGCGCATTTGGAAAGCAATGACGGGCTCAGTCAAAGTCAGCATGGATTTATGAAGGGGAAATCATGCTTGACTAATCTTATGGAATATTTTGAGGATGAAACAAGTAGAATGAATAAGGGAGAGCCAGTGGATGTGGTGTATCTGGACTTTCAAAAAACCTTTGACAATGTCGCACACAAGAGATTAGTGTGCAAAATTAGAGCACATGGGAGGTATTGGGAGTAGGGTATTGACATGGATGGACCAAGGAAGGAAAATACCTGAAAATAATCGAAAATGAAGAAATTTGGTAGAAAATGCCCCATTAAAATTCAACTGTAGACTGGGAAGGGAACGTGAATAAATTGACGAATGTGTTGGAAGCGTTTGTGCTGTTCTCTGTTTAACAAGTAACCTTGACCACAGTCTGAGAAAGGGCCAGGTTTTCACTTTATGCATTTAACAGCAATAGGTTCAACATCTGGGGAAGATTATCCTTTTAACGAGGGTTTTTTTTCCCCTTCTACTTCTTCGCTGCTTCGCATCGGCAGACTTTCCAGGGATTTAAAATTCATTATGGCAATCTCTGCTGGGATCCAGTGCCATGTGGAAGCTATTTTACATTCCCAACTAATCAATCTACCTTCAGTGGCTTGTTTGGAAGCATCCATGTTCATATGCGAGGGTATAAATTAACAAACATTACTGATCGTTCCAATGGGAATTATTGAGGAGCGTGTTGAAGAAATGTGAGGGTTGTTGAAACTGGTGGTGCCTTTCGTAACTGTTCCAGTTTTCTTCTGCTTTTAGAATTTACAGCAGGCAATGAAAGATACCCAGGACCCCCACCCTACTGTATCTGAGATACGTATCGAATATGTACATTGTATATGTACAATGCTTATTGTACAATGTACACTTGCTTATGCACAATGATACTTGTACTGAAACGTATACATAGAAACATAGAAAATAGTTGCAGGAGTAGGCCATTCGGCCTTTCGAGCCTGCACCGCCATTCAATATGATCATGGCTGATCATCCAACTCAGTATCCTGTACCTGCCTTCTCTCCATACCCCCTGATCCCTTTAGCCACAAGGGCCACATCTAACTCCCTCTTAAATATAGCCAATGAACTGGCCTCAACTACCTTCTGTGGCAGAGAATTCCAGAGATTTGCCACTCTCTGTGTGAAAAATGTTTTCCTCATCTCGGTCCTAAAAGGTTTCCCCCTTATCCTTAAACTGTGACCCCTTGTTCTGGACTTCCCCAACACCGGGAACAATCTTCCTGCATTTAGCCTGTCCAACCCCTGTCCAACAAAAATGAATTTCACTTTACCTCAGTACATGTGATGAACAAAGCATCATACCGTACCATACAGTCTGAAGAAGGTCTCGACATCGAAACGCCACCCATTACTTCTATCCAGAGATGCTGCCTGTCCCGCTGAGTTACTCCAGCATTTTGTGTCTATCTTCCTTGCCATACCATACCGACCCAGCCTGATCCATCAGACTATAATCTATCCTTATGGAATTTGGCCTGATCCTTTCCCTGCCCTCTCTCTCATGTTGAACAACACTCATTATTTGCTTCATTTTTCTACATCTTAGTTCGGTGCGTTCCATTACGACTCGTGACATGAGGCAGGTTTTTCTCAGTCCTTACTTGCCGGAAACAATAGGGAGTGCGCAAAGAATTCATGGATCTTCCTGCTCGCAAAGCATGCTCAGAGTGGACAATCTGGCATCCAGTTATATCCATATTTAAATTCTTATTAACTTATCCCTCGGATTTGATTATGTACAGGGTCTGGTTGCCAGCAAGTTACCGACCAAAGTATTTGAGAGGTGCAAACTGATCTGCATTCATCCAAAAATGGATATGTCTCAATTTGCTCTACATAGCGATGGAAAGTGTTTGTTAATCTCATCGTAGGCCATGTGTGAGGTATTGTTCCTTTATAACTCAACTCCAGAATACCGAGGCTTGTTATGGCAACAATACAAAACATATCCTTGTCTGTTTGACCACAGGGGACCATGAGCAACACTTCCTAATTATTTTGTCTGTATTGTGTATTTTTTGCATAATAGACGGTCCATTGTCCAAATTCTGTCTTGGGCTTGAAGTGAATATTTAACTTCCCTCTGGAGATTCATGGAGTCATTGAGTTGTACAGCGGGGAAACAGGCCCTTTGGCCCACCTTGTCCATGCTGACCAAGTTGCAATATTAGGTTAGTCCCATTTGGCACATATCCCTCAAAACTCTTCATTTCCTTTTCAGCCATGATCACATTGAATGGCGGTGCTGGCTCGAAGGGCCGAATGGCATACTCCCGCACCTATTGTCTATTGTCTATTGTCATATCTCAAACATATTTCATCAAAGTAGTTGTTCTTTTTTAAAATGAGTGTACAAAACCATGAGAGTAATAGATCAGGTAGATGCACAGAGTCTCTTGCCCAGAGTAGGGGAATCGAGAACCAGACGACATAGCTTTAAGGTGAGGGGGAAAAGATTTAATAGGAACCTGAGGGGTAACTTTTGCACACAAAGGGTGGTAGATGTATGAAATAAGCTCTTCGGAGATAGTTGAGGCAGATACTATTGCAACATTTAAGAAACATTTATACAGGTACATGGATTGGACAGGCTTAGAGGGATATGGGCTAAATGCAGGCAGGTGGGACTAGTGTAGATGGGACATGTTGTGGCAAGTTGGGCCGAAGGACCTGTTTCAACGCTGTAAGACTCTACGACACAAATTCACTTTTGAGGATTACCAGCAAGGCCACCATTTGTCGCCCAGCGCTACTTGCCCTTGCTAATCATTGCAGAGGGCATTTCAAAGTCAGCCAGAAGTACTGGGTCTAGAGTCCAGATGGATGGAGCAAGTGAGGTTGGTGGATTTCCTCCCCATCAACACTTTAATGAACCTATAGGGCCTGTCCCACTTGGGCGACCTACTCCACGAGTTCTGGCGAGTTTGCCCTCGACTCATACTCGCAGCATGGTCGACACAAGGTCGTAGGATGTCTTCGTAACTTTCCATCATGCTTGAGAGTGGTCTCCGCGTACTCGAGGCCTCAGCTAAGTTGCGCTGTTTTTTTCAATATGTTAAAAAATGCCAGCGCGTTAAAAAAGGTCGCCATGGAAAATATCAATACTTTTTTTACTCGTAGGTTTAGTCGTAGTAGGTCGGCATGTTAGTCATAGGTAATCAAGGGTAGTCGAAGGTAGTCGTAGATAGTCTTCATCATAGTCGAAGGGAGATCGAAGGAGGTCGTCTTCACTCTCCACTATTCGGTGTCCAATTTTCCCGAAGTTAGTCGAAGCTGGTCTTCAACATAGTCGAAGGAGGTCTTCAACATTTCATTTTTTCAAACTCTTCTAAACTCGCCAATTAGGTCACCCAAGTGGGACAGCCCCTTAATGTCCTTTTTATTTTGAGGCCACCATTACTGAGGCTATTACTTGTGCATTTGTTTCCATTCAGGTTACAAATTGAGAGTCAAAAGTATTTCATTGTCACATGTACCGGCAATGGAACAATGATATTCTTAGTTGCTGCAGCTTAACAAGCCTGTTAATGCAATAACACATAGATAAGTATATTTTAATTAATAATGGTATAAATGAACAACTGTAATACCAGTAACCATATAGTGCAAAACTGAAGAATATGCATTTTTATGAAATTAATTAGTATTCATTAACTGAAGCTTAATTCCACAGTTGTTTGGGCGGGATTTGACTTTGGATCTTTTTCCCTGTCTGAACTCTGGTATGAATTGTAGATTTTCAGTACATATGGTTCTGCCACAGAAGGCTGTGATGGCCAAGTCAATGGATATATTTAAGGCAGAGATAGATAGATTCTTGATTAGTACGGGTGCCAGGGGTTATGGGGAGAAGGCAGGACAATGGGGTTGACGGAGAGGTAGATCAGCCGTGATTGAATGGCAGATGGGCCGAATGGCCTTATTCTGCTCCTATCACTTATGATTGTATGAACTTACAACTGAACGGGAATCGTATAGTGTTATGGCCACAGTTGTTTGGATGTTCGCCCACACGGACCCCAATGCAATATCAAGAATGTTTAATTGTCATTTGTACCGGCAACAGACCAATGGCATTCTTACTTGTTGCAGTTTAATAGGTCCGTAAATGCAATATCTCACAGATAATAATAATAATAATAATACACTTTATTGTCATTGTAAATACATACAACAAAATTTCAGGCGCTCCAACGTATCAGATAAATAATAACGAATAATGAATAACATAAACGGCAAGAAAACGTCAAGTCATAATGTGCAATGTGCAATATTTCACAGTATAGTGTTGTAGCAGTATAAATATGTTGGCTATGGGGGTGTGTGTTCAGTGCAGAGTTCAGAGTGGTGATGGCCTTGGGGTAGAAACTGCTCGTTAATCTTCTGTGTGATTTGATGAACCTGTAACGCTTTCCTGAGGGCAGAAGGTCAAACAAGCGATGTGCGGGATGAGACGAGTCCTTTAGTGTGCCTGATGCCTTCCGCAGGCAGCGAGAGCTATAGATCTCTTCCAGGCAGGTGTGTGTTGGTGATCTTCTGGGCTGTGTTGATGACTCTCTGCAGAGCCTTCTTGTCAGCCGCAGAACTGTTGCCATCCCATACCAGGATGCCATGTGTGAGGATGCTCTCTATGGCGCAACGGTAGAATGACACGAGCAGCTGTTGTGGCAAGTTGACTTTCCTGAGTGATCTTAGGAAACTTTCCTGAGTGAAAGCCGTTGTTGTGTCTTCTTTACCAGGGAGTGCGTGTTAGTTGATCATTATCTATTAGTTATAGATAAATGTATAATAATTAGTAATATAATCAAATAAAGACTGCAATACTAGGTAACCATAGAGTGCAAAACGGAAGCCCATTGTGCAACTAAAGACACAGTGCATTGTTACACTACATAGTTAGTGTGGTACGTGCTCTCAGTGTTCAAGAGCCTAATGGTTGCTGGGAAGAAGCTGTTCGCGAACTGTGTGGTCACAGTTTTAGGATCCTGTGCCTTCATCGAGCTGGTAGTAGTGAGATGAGAGCGTGGCCAGGATGGTGAGGGTCCTTGATGATATTGGGTGCTTTTTTGAGGCAGATTTTCTAGTAGATCCCTCCACATAGAAACATAGAAAATAGGTGCAGGAGTAGGCCATTTGGCCCCTCGAGCCAGCACCACCACTCAAGATGATCATGGCTGATCATCCAAAATCAGTACCCCGTTCCTGCTTTCTCCCATGTCCCCTGATTCCATTAGCCCTAAGAACTATATTTAACTCTCTCTCGAAAAAATCCAGTGAATTGACCTCCACTGCCTTCTGTGGCAGAGAATTCCACAGATCCACAACTCTCTGGGTGAAAAGGTTGTTCCCCTTCTCAGTCCTAAATACCCCTTATCCTTAAACTGTGGCCCCTGGTTCTGGACTCCCCCAACATTGGGAACATTTTTCCTGCATCTAACCTGTCCAGTCCCCTAAGAATTTGATATGTTTCTACAAGATCCTCTCTCATCCTTCTAAATTCCAGTGAATATAAGCCCAGTCGATCCATTCTTTCATTATCTGTCAGTCCCACCATCCCGGCAATTAACCTGGTGAACCTACGCTGCACTCCCTCAATAGCACGAATGTCCTTCCTCAAGTTAGGAGGCCAAATCGATGGGCAGGTTATAACCTGATCAGACTCGCTTCTAAATACTAAATGCAACACCATGTGAATTTGGTCGCGCAATTATAGGAAGGATGTCAACAAAATAGAGAGAGTACAGAGGGGATTTACTAGAATGTTGCCTGGGTTTCAACAACTAAGTTACAGAGATAGGTTGAATAAGTTAGGTCTTTATTCTCTGGAGCGCAGAAGGTTAAGGGGGGACTTGATAGAGGTCTTTAAAATGATGAGAGGGATAGACAGAGTTGACGTGATCAAGTTTTTCCCTTTGAGAATAGGGAAGATTCAAACAAGAGGACATGACATCAGAATTAAGGGACAGAAGTTTAGGGGTAACATGAGGGGGAACTTCTTTACTCAGAGAGTGGTAGTGGTGTGGAATGAGCTTCCAGTGGAAGTGGTGGCGGCAGGTTCGTTGGTATCATTTAAAAATAAATTGGATAGGCATATGGATGAGAAGGGAATGGAGGGTTATGGTATGAGTGCAGGCAGGTGGGACTAAGGGAAAAAAGTTGTTCGGCACGGACTTGTAGGGCCGAGATGGCCTGTTTCCGTGCTGTAATTGTTATATGGTTATATGGTGACTATTCTCAATCACTTCATCACATGTTGAGTCGGGAAATGTTCTTATTTATTTCCAACAAAGGTTTTAGCAGTGCTTTCTGCTACAACAGGGTGTAATTGAAATGACAATCGAAAAGAATTGCAGATGATAGAATTTGGCTAACTTTGAAATTAAAAACAGAAACTGCTGGAAACTCTCAGCAGATCAGGCCGCCTCAGTGGAGAGAGAGAAATAGATTTGAAGTTTCTGGTCTGATCTTCTCATCAGAGTAAACGATTCTGTCACTTCCAGGAAATTTAGCCTTGTCCATCATCCCTCGCTTCGCTCTTTCCATTTAAACATGTTGTGTACGGGGTCAGGATCCAGATGTTTTGTGAATGTGGGGATGCTGTGAGATGCTCATCATATTTTCCAGCAATGTCTTCATTTTGGCTTCTCATTACCTTGCTTGGAACCAGTGCTTTTCTAGTAGACAAAGAAGTGACGGTATGCATATCAATCGAAAATTGAGCCCCATTTACCAACATTGCTTCCATCAATACACACCCCTCTTCTGCTTTGATCTTGTGACCAAGCCATTTCTAATTTAATAACTAAAGAGTATGAAATCAAAACATTATATATCACACAGTTTATCAAAATAACATGTAGTAAATGATTTAGGAGGAATTTCCTTAGCCAGAGGGCTGTGAATTTCTGGAATACATTGCCACAAATGACTGCGAAGGTCAAAATGTTGGGTGTTTTTGAAACGGAGATTGATAGATTCTTGTTTAGAAAGGGTGTCAAAGCTTACAGGGAGAAGACAGGAGAATGAATTTGAGAGGGAAAACTAGACCAGCCACGATTGAATGGGCTGAATGAACAAATTCTGCTCCTATGTCTTGTGGTCTTATAATGACGTTGATTCTTGCAGCCTCTGATATAACAGTTCACACGAGACTTTTGGTTGTCGAGCATCAAACAATTACATCACAGCAGCTTTGTTCAACTAGAAGCTACTTCAATTGTTTAATGTGTAGGAAAGAACTGCAGATGCTGGTTTATAGACACAAAATGCTGGAGTAACTCAGCGGGACAGGCAGCATCTCTGGAGAGAAGGAAAAGGTGACGTTTCAGGTCCTGACTTCGGGTCTGAAGAAGGGTCTCGACCCGAAACGTCACCCATTCCTTCTCTCCAGAAATGCTGCCTGTCCCGCTGAGTTACTCCAGCATTTTGTGTCTACTTTCAATGGTTTAAAGGCCTGACTGCCTATCTTAATGAATTCATTTTTATTTTTTTTAACGCTAGTTAATCTTTATGTGATAAAACTGATCATTTAAAATTGGAGCAAAAAAACTAAAAATCCTAAAAATGTGTAAATCTAGATTATAAATTTTGGAGGTGATGAAGAAGAAGCACAGTTTGGAACCGTGCTGGATACTCAGAAGAATGACTCCCAAATCTCCAGAATCCAATCAGTTTCCTTTTTCTCAAATCATTGGTATATGGTCACACTGATCTGTTCTGTTCTGTATTTATTTATGCCTACTATATTCTGTTGTGCGGAAGCAAAGCAAGAATTTCATTGTCCTATGTGGGACACACAGCAATAAACTCTCTTGAATCTCTTCAATCTTGAACTGAACATCCTGTTGATGATTTCTCTTGGGCCAACACTCTTGGGCTTTACACTCAACTAATACACGAAGTGCTGGAGAAACTCAGCGGGTCAGACAGCATCTATAGAGGGAAATGGGCAGACGACGCTTCGGGTTGGGACCCTCCTTCAAAAGAAGGGTCTCGACCCGAAACGTCACCTATCCATGTTCTCCAGAGATGCTGCCTGACCCTCTCGAGTTAGTCCAGTCCAGCACTTTGTGTCCTTTTGTGTATTAACCAACATCTGCAGTTCCTTGTTTCTTCACTGCTGTCCAATGTAGAATGCACTGAGTTCATCGGAGATGGATCCATTGTTGCCAGTGATACAGCCATAAGCTGGGGCACTGTCCGATTCACCTCTACTCCATGGCTCTGATGCACTACAATGCATCTTGCCCTCCCCTCCCCTCTGCCTATTGTACTTCAGTTTGACGATTGTATTTATGTACGGTATTATCTGGTCTGTTTGGCAGAATGCAAAGTAAAGTTTCTCACTGAGCCTCGCGACAATAATGAACCTCAACCAAAACCTGCAACATTGGACAAGATCGAGACAGGTCTTCACACCCAGTACTGACTGCCTGACTGACCGGACCTCATTCACGTGGCCTTTTCTCACACCAAGCTGTTGAGCGTTGAGGGACAGCTACGTCTGGGGCCTTCACCACCAGCTGGTCTTCATATGGCCGTACGCTGACTTCTCGGCTGCCGTTGATCTGCAGTGTTGAGAGTGCGTTTCTGGCAGCACTGTAGGAAATGATGTCCCTGCTGCTTCTCTCAGCTCATTTCAGGAGTGATAGACTCAGGCCTGGGCCTGGCAGAAGCATCAGAGTGTGAGGTCGGTGCACAGCGGGTTGAGATGCAGGTTACATGGACTGAATCATTCAGCAGCATCTGGGAGAAGGGAATTGGATAAAACTTTAATGGGATAAAGTTTGCAAGGCTTCAGGATAAGATTAGAGGAATAGGTGAATCTGACAGCTTCCAGCAGCATCCAGATTCAGGGACAGTTTCTTCCCAGCTGTTATCTGCCAACTGAACCACCTTACTGCAACTAGCGAGCAGTCCTGAACTACTGTCCACCTCTTTGGTGACCCTCAGACTATCTTTGATCGGACTTTATCTTGCACTAAACGTCATTACTTTATCATGTATCGGTACACTGCGAAAGGGTCGATTGTGATCATGTATTGTCTTTCCGCCAACTGGTTAGCATGCACCAAAAGCTTTTCGCTGTACCTCGGTACACGTGACAATAAACTGAACTGAACTGAATTCTTCAAATGGCCTCTTCACACAATGGGCTGAAGGGCCTTCTGTTGCTTTGAGTTACTCTGGTACAGATAAGATGGATCTTTCTGTGTGTGTGTGTGTGTGTGGCACGCTGTTATTACAGATGACGGCATTAATCACTTCACATTGGTTGAGAAGGATGATAAATGCTCTATTTTGATCTCTCCTTGCACGCGCTGCTGTAGAGCAAGAATCAATTCTGCGCAGCATTTTCAGAGACTAAAGGAAGTGTCTGATCTGTGTTCCCCGTTAATATCTGCCAGGACAGATCACTGTGGGGGAGTGCCAGCATGGGGTGCTGGTAGCAGCATGCTCTTAACTACCAGGGCCTTTCATCATTGGAACAAGACCTCTCTAACAGTTTCTTCCCCGCAGTTATCAGACTTCTGAACGGCCCTCCCATAAGCTAGAGTGTGGTTCCGATCTTCCAACCCACCTCTTTGCGGATGTTGGACTTTCTCTCTGTAGCTGTAATGCTACCATGCTCTAACACAATATTCTTTGCTCTGGCATTTTTTCTTTTTGCACTGTCTGTTGTACTTGCGCATGGCTTGATTATACTCATGGAAAGTATGCTTTGATCTGACTGGACAGGACGCAAACAAAAGCATTTTGCTGTGTCTCGGCACAGCTGAAAATAATAAACTGACTCGGTCACCAATATTCCTGTCTCATAGGAAATGAAGGCACAAATGGAATGAGTTTACTATTTTCATCCAGTGACTAGCTAAGCTGAAGAATACAATTCGCACAAAGCCACAGGGGTAAGTCCTGAAATAGCAGGTCAGGGGGGGTGGAGGAAACTGTCCCTCACTACCTGACTGCCCTCTGCCTTTCACCTGACCTTCAAACGTTACTATGTACAAGATCCAGCACAAACCTCCCAACTGGAAATGTCACCTATCCATGTCCACCAATGATGCTGACGGATCCGCTGAGCTACCCCAGCACTTTGTGCTATTTTCAAATGAGATTGGATGCCTGGAAACAGTGTCGGCTGAAGGATGGGAAATTAGCGAGCTGGGTTTGAAGGATGACATTGATCTAATGGCTGGAACAGCAAAAGTGATTCGAGGAATAACAAAGGCTGCAGCAAGACATGGAATGGTGATTAGTGTGGCCAAGGGCCAGGCGGTGATCACATCAGCCAGTAGCAATCATGCATCAATAAAATCTGGCATTGTGAAACTGGAAGAAGTAGCACTCTCTAAATATTCCGCAGTAATGGTCACAGAAGCTGATGAGCTGAATCGAGCAGGATTCAGCTGACCACCTGGATTCTCTATTTGGACTGCCCACCCCTAAAAATAATCCCAAACCCATCCTTCCCTCTCTCTCTCTCTCTCTCTCTCTCTCTTTCTATCCTGGGTTAGGCATAGAGGGCTGACTGGACTGAGCCTCTGCACTGGGCAGTTGGGCAACATGATTCCAGGGACCCTCAGCCCCAGTCAGTGAACTGGTGAGACACCACCTTAGAGCATCTAGACAGGAGGCAGGGTTACAGAGGAACTGTCCGTCACAGCCGAGACAATCTCTTAAATGTCACCATCAATGATCAGAAACATTAACGACCTATTAAAATTGGTGCAAATAATTAAATTATTGATATTCACTAAAACATGGCAAAGCATTCAGAAACATACCTCTTCCTCCCTGTTGGTTTATTATTGTCATGTGCACTGAGATACAGTGAGAAGCATTTGTTTATGTGCTATCCAGTCAAATCAAGTCATACTATATGTTTAAGAAGGGTCTGAAGAAGGGTTTCGGCCCGAAACGTTGCCTATTTCCTTCGCTCCAAAGATGCTGCTGCACCCGCCGAAATTCTCCAGCATTTCTGTGTACCCAAGTCATACTATACATGTGTACAAGCAAGCCATGCACTAGTACAACGGATAGTTGAATATAGTGATACAGAATATAGTGTTACAGTTTTACAGTTACAGTTTGCAATGTGGTAGGCTGGGAGATCGGGACTACAACTTGGCTTATGGACACCGTTGCTTACGGGATTCCCATTCAAGTGAATGTGGACTCATTTGTGTAACTCAAATTTCACTGTACCTTAATTGGTACATGTGACAATAAACTGACCTTGAAACCCTTGAATATGGCAGATTATTCACTGGTGAACATTATCATCAATGAAGGCCAAACGGGCCATCAAAAAACCCCTCAAATATAGCACATAAATGATGTCTGTTCTTGAGCACAAAGCTAAGTCAGGACCACAAATGGAGATGAGTCACACACAAAATCAGTAGAGAATTCAGGATAAGCTGTTTCCCCTGTGGCAGTGTAAATATAGACTTCAATATTACACAGAGAGTTTCAGGCACTTAGAGAGATGTACTGAAAGGAACGATATGGTGTTCAGATAAGGATCGGGAAGAAGAATGTATGCGGGTCTTTGGGTATTTTTAAAGCAGAGATTGTCAGATACTTGATCAGTAAGGGTGTCAAAGGTTACATGGAGAAAGCAAGAGAACAGAGTTGAGAGGGAATGATAGATCAGCCATGATTGAATAGCGGAGTAGACCCGATGGGCAGAAAGACTTATGACTTTATGCAGTTTGCCAAATGACCAATTTCTTTAAGTCTTATCTAACAATAGAAATATGACAAGATGGATAAGATATATTTGGTGTACCTATCGCCCAGGTGAAGGTACGGGGAGGAGATCTACGTGAAGCTGGACAGCTAGAGAGGACATCGCTGCGCATGAATGGCAGGCTGTTTGTGCCATAACTTACTGTACTCAGGACGTGCTGCCCAATGACAGGGCCATCAGATATTGTGTTTCCAACACCATTCCTTGGGAATGAGACTATTTCCAAATACTAGGCAGGGCTCGCTCAGAGCCAGGCAAACCACCAAGGGTTTATTTATGGAGTGGAAGCCCTCCAGTCATTATTGTAGCTGGTGCTGGATCCAACAGATGATCTCACCGTACTAGCAAAATATGATGCTTAATTTGCTCACTTTCCCATTTTATACATCTTTTAAAAACACATTTGGAATGCGATGTTGAAATAAGGACCCCAATTATTTTTTATGTACTTTTTATATTTGAGGTTATTTTCTTACTCCCTTGTGTGAGAAGCAGGAATGGGTTCAAGATATGCAAAACGAGTTGTATTCATTAGATTAGATTAGATTAGATTAGATTAGATAGCCTTTATTGTCATTCAGACCGAAGTCTGAACGAAATTGAAGCAGTCATACATACAATACAATACAATAAAAAAACAACAATAAACACATATTAACATCCACCACAGTGAGTCCACCCAACATCTCCTCACTGTGATGGAGGCAAAAGTCTTAGGTCTCCAGTCTCTTCCCTCCTCTTCTCCTTCTGCGCTGAGGCGATACCCCCCGGGCGATGTTACAACTGTCCCGCGGCTCAAACACCGCGGCCCGGGGTGGTCGAAGCTGCCGCATGAAGGTGCCATTCTTGACCTCGAAGAGCCCAAGAATACTCTTTAGAGCCAAATGAACTTTATACTGACTGAGTAGTTTTCCTTAGACAGAAGGAACTGCAGATGCTGATTTTATTGAAGAAAAAAAAAGACACAATGTGTTTGAGTAACTGAGCGGGTCAGGCAACATCTCTGGAGAAGATGCATAAGCATGTTTTGGGTCAGGACTCTTCACCTCACTTCACATTTCAAGCCCCTTCTATTCTTATCTCTGTATCTTACATTTTTTGTCTTTTCGTATCTGGCATTTAAAAACTCCCTTCCCAGCATCCACCCATCACCCCAGGTTTTGTCCGGATCCCACCTGTCTTACTGCTTTCTCCGCCATTTACTGAAGAAGGGTACTTACCTGAAACGTCACCTATCCGTGTTCTCCAGAAATACTGCTTTACCCACTGAGTTACACACGCACTTTGTGTCTTCTTGTGAATCGTAGATTCCGGCATCTGCAGTTCCACGTGTCTCCAGTTAGTTACAAAGGGGCTATCATTGTGTTCCTTGATACGTGTTACAAGGTGTATTAATATTGACCAATTCACTGGTTCTCCTGACACTGGAGAGGAGGCAAGGTTGATAAGGCCAACTTTCCTGCTCTTCTTCCAAGTTGTGCTGTGAGGCCTGTTGCATTCACCTGTAAATGAACGCATGGGCCTCATATTAATGTTCACTAACAACACCTCCAATGGTGCAGAGCCAAGTGTTGGATGGATTTATGTATTCAGGTCTCAGGAGTGAGACTTGAACCGTGTACCTTCAGGTTGGCATGTGGTGTTATTACCTGCTCAGATAACAGTTACAGAGAAAAAGTTGAATGTCTACAGTGAGGTAGGTTGGAAGATTGGGTCTGCACCCTTAGCTTATGGGTGGACTGTTGAGTACTCTGATAACAGCGGGGAAGAGGCTGTTCCCGAATCTGGTTATACACCCTTTCAAGCTTTTGTAACTGCTGCCCAAAGGGAGAGGGGAGAAGAGACTGGGGTGCGAGTGGCTCTTGATTATGTTGGCAGCTTTCCCGAGGCAACGTGAAATGCAGATAGGGTTGATGGTGGAGAGTCTGGTCTGTGTGATGGAATGGGCGACATGCACAAGTCTCTACAATTACTTGTGGTTTTGGACAGAACTGTTCCCAAACTGAGCAGTGATTATTTTTAATAAGCCATAATTATTTCCAGCCTCAAAAAATAATTGTATCTTGCGGTTATCATTCTCTCAGATAAACAGTTCAAAACCCAGTGGATGTTAAAATAATAGTTGTGGTTTTAGTTTAGTTTGGTTTAAAGATACAGCACGGAAACAGGCCCTTCGGCCCACCGGGTCTGCGCCAGCCACTGATCCCCACACATTAACACTATCCTACACACACTGGGGACAATTTTTACATTTTCCAAGCCAAGTAACCTACAAACCTGTTCGTCTTTGGAGTGTGGGAGGAAACCGAAGATCTCGGAGTAAACCCACGCAGGTCACAGGGAGAACGTACAAAGTCCGTACAGGCAGCACCAGTAGTCGGGATTGAGCCCGGGTCTCCGGCGCTGTATTCGCTGTAAGGCAGCAACTCTACCGCTGCGCCACCGTGACCGGCTGATGACACCTAGTGCTGGTCACAGACTGATATTGTGGGTTAAGAGCAATCCTTCAACCGATTCCAGAATAGCCCAAAGCCTTCTAGAGAAATGAAGGGACAGGTGGGAGGGCTTGGGGGCTTTGTGTGGGTGAATACTTGGGCAAAGGAAGCAACTCAGCTGCTGTGGTGATTTCATTTCTATTTCAGGTCTTGAAATGGGTTGAAGAAACCATCCAAGCCTCCAAAGTTCACCTTGTGTCCACAAACCACCAGGAAAGGGAAGAGCATGTCTGGCTGGTGCCCTTTGATCCAAGCCTGAAAGACGTCACCATCTCCCTCAGCGGACCTGCTCCAGCCATCGAGGTCCGCGACCCCTCGGGTAAGCTGCAGAGGAAATCTCTGCTCAGTCTGTAGAAGGGTCCCGAGCCCAAGCATCACCTATCCATGTCCTCCAGAGATGCTGCCTGACCTGCTGAGTTACTCCAGCGCTTTGCGTTTTTATCTGTGCTCTTGTTGGATTCGAGTGGGTCTCCACATTACAAGGCTTCTTCATGTATTGTTGATGTAGTTGGAAGTGATGTGGATGGAGTCAAGAGTCAAGAATGTTTAATTGTTATATGTACTGAACAATGACATTCTTACTTGCTGCAGCTTAACAGCCCTGTTCACGCTATAACTCACAGATCACACATAATAATCAATAATACAATGACATAATAACAATAATACGAGGTAATCATAAATCTGCAAAAAAATGAAGTCCATAGGGCAACCTGACACAGTCTTGAGATTAGCATTGTGCAACGTTCATGAGCCTGATAGTTGCTGGGAAGAAGCTGTTCTTGATCCACGGTTTTCAGACGCCTGTGCCTTCCTCGCGATGGTAGCAGAGAAATGAGAATATGGCAAGGCTGGTGTGGGTCTTTGATGATACTGGTTGCCTTTTTGAGGCAGCGTCTACTGTAGATCCCTTCCATTGTGGGGAGATCAGTACCTAGATCAGCCCATCAATGGTGGGAGGTCAGTCCCTGTGATGGACCGGGCAGTGTCTATCACTCTCTGTAGTCCTCCTTCTTTCTGGGCGTTCGAGTTACCGAATCAGGCCTTGACACAACAGGCCCGTATGATCTCTGCCTGTAGAGGTTTGTTAGAGTATTTGGCAACATTCCGAATCTCCTCAATCTTCTACCGAGGTAGAGGCGTTTCTGAATTTTCTTTGTGATTGCAACAATATGCTGTCCCCAGGACATATCTTCATAGATAAGCACGGCCAGGAACTTTAAGCTGTTGAGTTTCTCCATCGTCGTCCCGACTTATTTAACCTCGGATTTGAACCAATATCAAGTTGATGGGTTGAAAGTATCAGGGAATTGCTGAACGAGGCCCATTACCCCGCTCTTTCCCCGAACTTTCCACATTATTTTCCCTCTGTTCCATTTAAGGATCCACATAGATTCTTCTTCCAGATTCATATGGATTAAACTCATTGCATAAAAATAACTATTGTGTGGGACTGAAGTGTCACGTTCACTCAGAACTTGTAGACATTGCTGCTACATGAAGTGAAAATATTTATGCTTGTTTAGTCCAGCCACTAGTATCATGTTTGGGTGATGATTAGCCAGTTTTGTTTCCCTCAGGCCGGGTGTTGTGGAGAGGATTGGGTTTGAACGAACTGTTGAATATTCCAAACTCGGCTCGAGTTGTCAATGTCAAGAGCCCACGGCCTGGAATGTGGACAATCAAGGTAAGAGTGTCACTTGTATTATGCTGATTTCTCAATAGTCATTGCAAGACCGATTTTTGTCCTTTTAAAAAAAATATTGACAAACATCTAGTACACTGTCCTATTGTCTCTACGTATGGGTGGCAATTAAGATGCCTTCTAACACCTTATTCATTCTTTCCAATGATCCTTAACTGTCCCGTTCTTCCTTTCCCCAATTTCCAGCATCTTAAGATTCCTGCTGCCACCCAACAGCTATTTTGAGCTGTATGCTATTTTCAATCTTACTTGTTCAGCTTTGACTATATTGTGTATTTTGTGACCCACCCTTTTGTCCTGGACCTTTTTCCCTGGCTTGAAATATCAGAGACTAGAGAGCATAGTTTTGTCGAGAGGGGCAAAATTTAAAGAGGATGTGTGCGACAGGTTTTTTTTTACACAAAGGATGGAGAGGTGCCTGCAACTCACTGCCAGGGGTGGTGGTGGTGGAGGCAGATATGATCATGGCGTTTAAGAGGCTTTTAGATAAGTACATGGATATGCATTGAATGGAAGGATATGGATCACATGCAGTTAGAGGAGATTAGTTGAGCTTGGCATCATGTTCGGCACAGACATTGTGGGCCGAAGGGCCTGTTCCTGTGCTGTACTGTTTTATGTTCCATGTTCTCTGCACAAACTAAGTCAGGGTGGACCATTCACCGAATGGATGATGATTGAGTTTTAATTTTGTTCAGCTCCGCAGTGCCGGGCGCCATTCCGTACGGATCACAGGAGTCAGCAACATTGATTTCCAGGTGGGATTTTCTACGAAACCCACCTCAGACTTCAGCAGAACAATGGAGCGTCCAATTCAAGGTAGATTTGAACAAATGATTCCACTTATATTTTTTGGGTGTGTGTTTTATATTGTTGTCAAACAGCCCCGTGGCAATGTACAGCAGTGTTACAAAAAAAATCAACGGGGTCATATTAAAGCTATTGAGGTAGCTTACAGAAAATTCGGAAGGGATCAAATCCTGTCAGCACGTCATGTGTTTGTGGTTTGCTACAGTTCCTTTACTCTGTAGGAGGTGCTGAGGAGATTAGCCAGGATATTGGAGGCACAAGAGACCGTAGATGCTGGAACCTTGAGCAAAACACAAAGTGCCAGAAGCATCTGGGTCAGGCGGCATCTGCGGAGAGAATGGACAGGCGACATTTTGGGTCATGGTCCTTCTTCAAATTAATTGGAGTAGCGGGCGAAATCTGGAATAGGGAGAGGTAGAGGTGGGACAAAGCCTGGTAAGTGATAGGTTGATAAAGGTTTTCATGAGAGAGTTAGATTTAGCTCTTAGGGCTAATGGAATCAAGGGATATGGGGAGAAAGCATGAACGGGGTACATCCGATATTATATTGGTTGGGCTGAGAGATTACCAGGGTAACAAGGCTGATGTTATCCTGAAATACAATGTGGATGAAGCCAGAAGTTTGAAAGCATATGGTGAACTTCCAGAACATGCCAACATCAATGAGACTGACACCTTTGGGCCTGGTGATGATGATGACATCCAGTTTGATGACATGGGGGACAATGATGGACAGATTTGTCATGATCAGCCACATTATCATATTGAATGGAGGTGCTGGCTTGAGGGGCCGAATGGCCAACTCCTGCACCTGTTTTCTATGTTTCTCGGTGAGGGGAGAGGGTGATTGGTAGATTGGTGGAGTAAGGGTGGGGGTGAAAAGGAGACACAAGGCTGTCAGTTGAGGAGAGAAGAAGAAGAAAATGTAAAGTTGGGTGGAAGGGGACGGGGATGGGGGAGGTAAAGAGAGGAAATGTGGGTCTCGAGCATTGGAGATGAGCCTTGAAAGGAAAGGAGCAGGGTAACGGGGATGGGGGAGTGTGGGACACAGTGAGAGAAATGTGTGTGTAGCGGGAGGGAGCAGGGGAAGAGAGGGAGGGGTTATTACTTGAAATATGAAATATCAATGTTCATACTGTTGGGCTGTGAACTATCCAAGTGGATTGTGAGGTGCAGCTGCTCCAGTTCCTGCCCCAGGAATATGTCCGTCCATTCCCTCAACAGGTGCTGCCTGACCCTCCGAATTCCTCCAGCACTTTGTGTATAGCCAGGATATTGCTGGAATGGAATATTTTGCTCATAAAGAAAGGCTTGGAGGCTTTATTTATTTTCCTTTGGGGAAGCTTCATTGAGGTTTACAAAATTATGAAGTGCTGGCCTAGGGTGAATAGCAAGAAACCTTTCTTCACAGCAGAGGTGTCTAAAAGCAGAAGGGTTGGCTACAGGTTTAGAGGGGATCTAAGGGTGAACGTTTTCATCTGGAATTGTTTATGTTTTAGTTTAGGGTCAGGCAGCATCTCTGGAGGACATGGATAAAATCCCGACCTAAAACGTCGCCTGTCCGTATTCTCCAGACATGCTGCCTGACCAGCTGAGTTACTCCAGCACTTTGTGTCTGTGCTGTTCTAGGTTTGTTCATCTTACCTTGCAAATGGGTGTGTTCTCTTCCCTTGCAGGCATCACCACCCACATACTGCTCAACTGCTCTGGGCTGCTGCCTCCAGGGCAGCTGGAAGGGTTGGAGTTCCTCAGCACGACGGGGCAGCCTCTGCAGAGCTTGCCCATCAGGGCCCATTCCGGCCGCACCACCACCAACGTCTGGGAGGTTCCCCAGATCCTGCCGCCCTCCGAGAGCTTCTTCCTGAAAGTGACGGGACACGACGGGGAAGGCTACCCTTTCCAACGCCTGTCCAGTGTATCCTACACAAGCCTGGTCCCTGGTGAGAAAGCTCATCGTTCTACTCTGCTTTAAGGCCAGGGGTTGTGTGGGGCTGCGATGGTGCCAAAGAGCACAATCTGGTGTTTACATTGTGTCTTCCACATCCTTGGGACATCCCAAAGGACTTCACGTTAGAGATACAGCGCAGAAACAGGTCCTACAGTCCACCAAGTCCGCGCCAACCAGCACCTCCCCGTACACTAGCACTATCCTACACACTAGAGACCATTTACAATTTTTCAGAAGCCAATTAACCTACAAACCTGTACGTATTTGGAGTGTGGGAGGAAACCAGAGCCCCCGGAGAAAGCCCACACACCCACAGGAACTACATCCAAACTCCGTACAGCCAGTACCCGTAGTCAGGATCGAACCTGAGTTTCTGACGCAGTCAGGCAGCAACTCTAACGCTGTGCCAATATGCCCCCACTTGGTAGGGTGAATGCAGAGCCTTTTTCCCAGAGCAGGAAAACCAAGAACTAGAGGGCATAGGCTTCATGGTGAGAGGGGAAGGATTTATTAGGATCCTGAGGGGAAACCTTTGCATGGAACGAGCTGCCAGAGGAAGTCGTTTAGGCAGATACTACATCAACGTTTAAAAGACATTTGGACAGGTACATGGATTGGAAATGTTTACAGGGATATGGCTCAAATGTGGGCAAATGGCATACATGGGCATCTCGTTTGGCATGGACAAGTTGTGCTGAGGGACCTGTTTCCGTCCTGCGTGATTCTCTGTATTTATTGCAGCCACCAATATGTAGCAAATTCCCCTCAAGTAGCAATGAGATAAATGACCGGGTAATCATAGAAAGTGATGTGGTTTGAGAGATAAATATTGGCCATGTCATCATTGAGGATAAACTTGCTCTTCTCTGAAGTAATGCCTTGAGATCTTATGACACACACCTGAGAGAATAAACAGTGCCTCCTGGGGATTTAGCATCTGGAAGACATTAAGATGATAGCTAATGCATCCACTTTGCTGTCTCATTCTTACATTACTCGTCCTAGAGTAGGTTTCAGCCGTCTGCAACAAAATCCCTCCTCATCTCAAACTGTAAATGAGTGATTTCTCATCTCGGGGGGTGGGGGTGGGGGGGAAGGGGGGGGGGGGATGCCATCTCTAGATGACGACTATCAATGCTGAGGAAGAGGCCACTCAGCACCTGCCCGGCCCACCTTGCGCAGCCTCTCAAGACGTTTTAATGAGAGGCAATGCAGTTCTGGTAAGTTGTCTCTCTGTTTAACGCAGGGCCTCCGAAGGTGAGCGTGCCAGCTCAAGCACACGCCTTCTACCAGCAATCCGCCTCGATTCCTTGCTCCGTGGAGAGTCCGATCCCGTTCACCCTGCGCCTCATCCGAGGAGGAACCAAGGTTCAACCGGACCGGTTGTTCGAGTGAGTAGATGGGGAGGGGCTGACACGGGGAGGGAAGGGGAGGGATCGCTCACGTTTCATCTCCTGATCTTCAGATACTCGCTGGGTCTCAGTGCCACCAAAACCTCCAATTCTCTGGCACAACAGCCTCGTCATTATATTACATGTGGACATCTATGTGGTGAATGTTTGGAGCAGGTAGTGGAAGATTCTTTTGGTGTACAATTTTTGGTACTGTCTGATTCACCTCTACCCAATTGTCTCTGGAACTGATACACTATAATGCTGAGAACTATATTCTGCGCTCTGTATCTTCCCCTTTCCTCTATCTATTGTGTAGGAAGGAACTGCAGATGCTGGTTTAAACCGAAGATAGAAACAAAAAGCTGGAGTAATTCAGCGGGTCAGACAGCATCTCTGGAGAAAAGGAATAGGTGGTGTTTCAGGTCGAGGCTGAGGGGATAAGGAAACAAGAGAAATAGATGGTGATATAGAGAGATATAGAACTAATGAATGAAAATTATGCAAAACAGTAACGATGAGATACGAGACAGGCCATTGTTAGCTGAGGCCTAGGTGAAAACGAGTTAAATACAATGAGACTCAACAAGGTGACTTTGAAGCTAGAACAATGACTTGGGTGAGGGAGGGGCAGAGAGAGAGTGTTGCAAGGATTACTTGGAGTTGGAGAAATCAATATTTATACCACTGGGTTGTAGGCTGCCCAAGCAAAATTTGAGGTGCTGCTGTACTTGAGTTTGGCGTGATTGGACGGGATGATCTGATCTGATGCAAAAGAAAGTTTTACACTGTACCTTGGTACATGTAACAATAGTAAACGTAAAGCTAAGTCAACCACCCAGATTCCTGATGATTTTGACTGTCTCTGTCCTGTGGGTCTTGAGGCTTCATGGAGGCCTTCCCCCTGCCATGGCTGACATGGGGCGGTGATCTACATAACATTGTGCATCTCCTGTCCCACCAATGTGTTGGGCAGCATATTGTCCACTGAGCCAAAGAGAGAGGAGATTGAGATCTTTGGTGACACGTCCTAGTCAGAGCCCCAGGGTTGGACAATGTGGGGAATAGTTTGCTTTGAAGGTCCTCGTCTCAGTTTACACTTTAAGGGGAACCGCTCTGCAACCAGCATTGACAGCATCCTCTCCGGCTGGTTCCAGTGTGGCCCTTGCGACAGAGGGAACGAGTGCTGGAGCCCTGGGTATTTCCGACAAGGAGTTAAAAGCAAGCAAAATGTTATACCACTGAAAATATCGAGTGACATTTACATGCTTGTGCCGTAAAACCTCAGGATACTTTGCAACAGCACTATCAAATGAAGACTAGGCATGGGGCCACTTGAGGAGGTTCTAGGGCAAATGGCCACCTGCTTGGTCATATGTAGGGGCATCTTCTGGTTGAGATGGGGTGGAGTGACCTCTGGAGCTCAGAGACCTTGGCAGTTGAGTCACACAGCACGGAATCAGGATCTTCAGCCCAACTCGTCCACGCCAATCAAGATGCCCCATCTAATCTAGTGCCACGTTTGGTCCATATCCCCCTCAATCTTCCCAGGACACGGGAATCAAAATACTAGAGGGCACAGGTTAAAGGTGAGAGGGGATGAATTAATAGAAACCTGAGGGACAACTGTTTCCCCTATAGGGTGGTGGGTAAATGGAATGAACTGCCAGAGGAAGTTACAATAACATTGAAAAGACAATTGTATAGGTGCATGGATAGGAAAGGTTGAGAGGGATATGAGTCAAATGCAGGCAAATGGGACTCTCTTCGATGGAACATCATGATTGGTATGTGTGAGTTGGGCAGAAGAGCTTGTTTCCTTGCAGTATGACTCAATGACTCCATGACCTTAACCCACATCCTCTATCTCCACACACAGTTTTCCTTTCTTGGTCCTTACTGTTTTCGAGAAGCTCATCTTGTTCGTTAAGTACTAATGCACCAACGTCTTTGGATTTTCTTTATATTTACGATATGAACCAAAAGGTTTTTGACTTGCAGCAGATGAGTCAAGAGTGTTTCAATATCTTGAGTAATGGCCGTGGAACAATAAAATCCTTGCTAGCCGCTGTGTAACAGGACGGTAAACTCAATAGCATACTGATAAATATACATTAATGACAATAATCCAAGGCAACTGTTATAGGTGAGCGAATAAATCTCCAATTAAACTCTGCAGCCTCAGTGAAAGATATTTTGCTTGACTTATAAAACCGATGTTCCCACTGTTTGTGACATGACCATGTGTGTCCATGTGGAGGAATGTGTTTCTCACACACACTAAATGTTCTACTTGTCATTTTAGAGATACTGTGAATACCACGTGGGAAATCCCTGGTGTTTCCGGATCTGATGAAGGGTTTTATGACTGTGTGGCGATCAGTAGCTCAGGCACAGGCATAGGCCGCCTCTACTTGGTTGTAACCGGTGAGTAGTTGTGGAAGGTTTTGATGTTGATAATGGTGGCAGATATTCAATGCTGAAAATGATATTTCAGCTTTTTCTGTAGTGACGGTGAATTTGAGAATGCTGTTTTTCTTTGACGAATGTTGTTTGGTCCCCCTCTCCCTCCCTTGGAAATATACTACCACATTTTTCCTTTCCACTCTCCTAAGTGAAACAATACAGACATAATGGCTTGCTCCTGTACTGTAACACTCTACATGTGACAGGTGTGAGTCTGGTCCGATCTCTGTCTTGCTCGTCTCCATTCTGTGAATCGCCCAGTTATTGCTCAGCTCTTCTTCAAAATGCATGTCAAACTCAAAACGTGGCCTGACATGAATCCCTTTCCCTGTCGCTCACCTTCCCGCCACTAACGTTCTCACTCTCCCCAAGGCACTAACATGCCTGAGCTCATTTTCAAACATGCCGCTCCTTACTTGTGATGCTGAACCATGAGTGCGTGTAGATCTTCACCACGAATCAACCAGTTATGTTTTGTTTCACGAAAATGGTTCGTGTTCAGGGAAGACAATTTTCCAGTACCTTCCAGGTGCTTTGGATAAAGACTGCTTCACCCCTGGAACTAATTCCCTCTTCTGTACGATCAGTAACCAGCTCCTTGTTCCTGAATTTGCTCCATACCTCTTATGTCTCTGGTTTGGTGAACCTAAATACCCCAACCTCAGATTAACTAAACGATCTACTGACCTAATATTGTCACCTTCAGAGACGCGGGTTTGGTCCTGACCTCGGGTGCTGTCTATTTGCATGTTCTACCTGTGACCAAATGGGTTTCCTCCCACTTCCAAAGACATGTGGATTTTTAGGTTAATTGGCCTCCATAAATTGCCCCTTGTATAGGGAGTGGATGGGATAACAATGAACTAGTGTGAACAGGTGATCAATGGTCAGTGTGGACTAGGTGGGCTGAAGGGCCTGTTTCCATGCTGTACCACTAAACTAATCTGAACAGTCTGAACCTTTTTCCCAGAATGAAAATATCAACACAGAGGGTGCTGAATGCTTGGAATGTGCTGCTAGAGGTGGTGGCGGAAGCTGATAGATTGTGGGCTGAAGGGCCTGTTCCTGTGCTGTACTGTTCTATGTTCTACATTAAACCATTTTTCTAGAACCACCTCCCAGTGTGGAGATCCCACGAAACGTCACGGCATTCCCAGGGGACCAGGTGGTGCTGACATGTCGAGTGCTGGGAAGCATCCGCTATAACATTACCTGGATGCGTGATGGGATTGAGCTGCAGTCTGACAGCGAGAGAATTATTCCTCTGAAGAACTCATCCCTGGAATTTCGGGAGGTGTGGCCGGAGGACGCAGGTCGCTATGAATGTGTGGTGGTCAATACGCATGGCTGGAGCAGAGCGTCCATCTGGCTGTTCATTCCCGGTAAGAATGGCTCTCCAATGGCATCCCTATCTCCACTGGGACAAACATTGGTGGCTTTCATATCCATGAGCATGAGACAGAGATGAGCAAACTAGCTTATTCTGTACATCAGGAACTTCTGCAAAAAGGTTGAAGAATATTGGTGTGGTTTTCCTTGGAGACTGAAATGATATTTGATATTAATATTGGCTTATTAATGTCACGTGAAAAATGTAAAGCTTTTATTTGCAGATTATCTTGTTAAATTAAATAGTACATTACATTTGGTTTATTATTGCACTGTATAATTGGTATACTGGTTTGCATGCGATCCATTTGAATCATATTGTACCGTGCAATAGGTATGTGGGTTGATTTTTATCGTGAGTAAAATGAAAAGCTTTTGCTTGTGTGCTATTCCCTCAACTCAAATTGCACTGTACATGAGTACACTCAAACCATACACAAGTGCAACATGTAGTGCAAAGCAAAAAATACCAGAGTGCAGAATATAGTGTTGCAGCATTATAGTGTTAGTTACTGAGAAAAGTTCCGACGACTGCAATGAGGTAGGTTGGAAGATCGGATGCACCCTAGCTTATGGGAAGAATGTTCATGCTTTCACATTCCTGGTTGAAGGATTGAAGAGAATTCATGATTTCAGGAGAGTTAACGAAATTGGCAGTGGTAACTCGGAGAAATTGCTTTTTTCCCCCTGGATGGACAAAATCAAACGAGTAGAGCTTCAGACAAGGAAGGCAGAAGTTGGAATCAATATTAGGCTGAACTGTTGTTTTGAATAAGAATTAAGATTTTGTGAGTGTTTTACCATTTCAGGAAGTATTTGAAGGATATGTTGGCCAGTAGTTTGGTGGTGATGGATTAGCAGCCTTTCTGGGCTTCATCACCATTTCCTTCTATTCTTCTTTTAATGGTCAATACTTGTTTTTGTCTCGTGCTGAGGTATTGATATAACCAGTGTCTGTCCACTGGTGTATTTGAACACCAGCGGAGGGACACTAACATCGCAGGTAGATAGTGTGGTGAAGAAGGCATTTGGGATGCTGGCTTTCATCAGTCAGGTTATTGAGTACCGAGGTCGGGATGTTATGTTACAGTTTCGCAAGACGTCGATGAAGCCACACTCGGACTATTGCGTTCAGTTTTGATCGTCCTGCTGCAGGAAAAATACCATTAAGCTGGAAAGAGTGTGGAGAAAATTTACTGGAAAATTTCCAGGACTTGAGGGCCTGAGCTATAGGGAGAGGTTGGACAAGCTGGGATTTTATTCCATGGGGCACAGGTGGCTGAGGGGTGTTTTTACGGAGGCATATGAAATCACGAGGGGAATAGATAGGATGATTGCACAGAAACTTTTTCCCAGTGTAGGGCAATCAACATCTAGAGGTCAACAGGTTTAAGGTGAGGTTTAATAGGAACCTGAGGAGCAACATTTTCACACATAGAATGGTGCGTAGATGGAATGAGCTGCCAGAGAAAGCAGTTGAGGCACTTACAATAACAACATTTAATAGACATTTAGACAGGTACATGGATAGGAGTTTAGAGGGATATGGGCTAACTGTGCAAATGGGACGAGCTTAGATGGGACATCTTGGTTGGTAGGGATGAGTTGGGCCGAAGGGCCTGTTTCTCTGCTGCAAGACTCTGACGCTATGACATATAAAGCACCAATAATCTGAATGGGAAATAGAAATCTTAGAATAGAAATAGATCTTGCCTCAGCAAGATGTTCCATGTTTGACACACAACCAAGTGCACATCACTACAAAAGTTAAATAATAGTAAAAAATTACAAATGCTGGAAATGTGAATGAAAAACATAGCGCTGCATATGTAAGTCAGAATGGATGAGAAACCAAACTCCCCAATTAATTCCCATTGGGAGTTTCAGCCTCAATATTTAGACTCTCTTAGATGCTGGGGTGACCGTTGTAACTGTCCTGGATTTTATCTGGAGAGTGGTGGACCTCTTGGGTCAGGATGGCATGACGTTGCTCACCTCCCACTCAGCAGGCCTCTGACCGATTGAATAACATTAACACAATATTGTTGTGGAGTTCCTGACTATCTTTCCCTGTGCGCTTGGCCATAAAAAGCCCCTGATAATGGGGAAACATTGGTTGCAACAGAGTGTGAATATAAGGTGGAATACAGCAATCATGGGAATCAAATGGGAATAGGACCTTCAGGCAAACTAGTACGTACTGACCAAGTTGCTCCATCCAAGCTAGTGTTATGTCCCCTCCTTTGGTCCCCCCATTCCTCTAAACCTTTCCTATCCATGTATCTGTCCAAATGTCTTTTGAATGTTGTTAATGTACCAGTCTCAACCTCTTTGTCTGGCAGCTCGTTCCATACAAGCACCACCTAGCAGTTGCTGGAAATCTTAAATAGAAGCATAAAATGATGGCAGACATTTAGCAGACATATAAGAAACTGCAAATGCTGGAATCTTGAACAAATTGTAGGAGGAACTCAACGGGTCAGGCAGCGTCTGTGGAGCGAATGCATGGGTCACATTTTAGGTTTGGGTTCGTCCTTGAAGATATCAGCAGTTCGGTAAACATTTCTGAGGGGGATCTTTGCATTGTAAATGGAGGCAGTCGTCTTCAGGGCTTTGTGTCTTTGTGTGCAGAGGCTCCACGCGTCTCTGTGAATCCGAGAGCACAGAGCTTCACAAGAGGAGCAGAGGCCCGCATCAACTGCGTGGTAGAAGCCGCTTATCCCGAGCCAGGAATGGCCTGGATCCGAGATGGTGTCTTTGTGACCAGCACTGACAGGTGAGGGAACTGTGTCTCATCTCACGAGGAGGTCCGATGAGCGATCAAATTCACCTGGGGTGATTGACTGCGGTTTCAGTGGGGAACGGCACCTTGCTGGGAACATTGTCGTCCTCCTTATCTCAGTCTGGCCGGCAGTGGGAGTGCTTGAATTGACTCGTTCAGGAAAGGAGTAGCCTGGCAGCAGCTCATGCTGAGAGTGCCATAGAGCTCAGCAAGATTAGCTCCTGTGTTGGGGAATGTGACCTATGAGAGTGAATACGAGTTGCCGAGAAAATTAACCATACTGCCAATTACTTCAGTAAGTGACAGCATTAATAGTGCAGGTGAGTGAGTTTCCCATTTGTTTTAATATATTGGTGAGTTATGATCAGGCAGCCAAACTATCATAGAGTCATAGAGGTTTACTGCATAAAACAGGCCCTTCAGCCCACCTTGCCGGGCTGACCAAGTCCTCATACTGGTGCATTATTCTCGTGAAACCCTTTCTGTTCATTAAGAAGGGTCTTGACCCGAAACGTCACCTATTCCTTTTCTCCAGAGATTCTACCGGACCCGCTGTGTTACTGCAGCATTTTGTGTCCACACTTTATATTCCTATATCTGTCCAAGTGACTTTCAGAGTTCGGTAATTGTATCTGCTTCTACAGCTTTCTCTGTCAGCTCATTCCAGATACTGACAGCCCTCTGAGTGAAAAAGTTACCCCTGAGATCCCTCTTAAATCCCCCCCCCCCCCTCACCTGAAGCCTCACCCTCTGGTTTTAGAGACTGTTTGGGGAAAAAAGACTGTCATCTCATCCTTGGTCTAATCTGCCTCACCCCTGCATGGAGGGAATACTGCAACACACAGTGGAAGCTGCGGGTGGTGGTGGACAGCGTTTCAACAAGCTATAAATCCTCCAGCTGATAATGCAGCCAACTAACAGTCACTGCAGAGATCATCTGTACATTCCGTCGACATTATCAGGCCCCGTCAAACAGAGGAAGTCATTAAGTCAGCCACCAGAGGAAAGGATCGATGCAAGTTGCTTCCAAAGATAACAAGGAAGCATTGCAACTCGTGCCAAGGAGCTTGGGAAGAACGAGATTCCTTTTATGGAATTGCTGTCAAGATTTGCATTGTCACACTGGCCCAGCACCAATGTGTTTAATAGCAGCTGAGAGGAAAGATTGGATTAGCCAAAGTTGTTTTCTTTGGAATGGAGGACACTGGGGGGAGACGTAATTGAGGTGTCCATAATTCTGGAAGAGAGGAGATGGGAAGGACTGACTTCCGTTAGTTGAGGGCAAGGATTGAAAGTAGTTGGTAATAAGGTAAGATGGGGGATGAGCTGTAAGGAGGTCTGCAACTCGCTACCAGGGCATGGAGGCGGTGATGCACTCCTCATATCTCCGCGGTGTATGGGTACAGTCCTCTGGCTGGCAGATGGGATTAGGCTGGGTGGTTCACTGTTGACTGGCATAGTCAGGACATGCTTCCTTCTACAGTGTAGTTTACAGATACAGCGTGGAAACAGGCCCCCTCGACCCGCCAGGACTGCGCCGACTAGCGATCCCCGCATATTAACACTATCCTACACACACTAGGGACAATTTTTACATTTATCAAGCCAATTTACTTACATACCTGTACGTCTTTGGAGTGTGGGAGGAAACCGAAGATCTCAGAGAAAACCCACACAGGTCACTGGGAGAACGTACAAACTCCATACAGACAGCACCCGTAGTCAGGATCGAACCCGGGTCTCCGGCGCTGTAAGGCAGCAACTGTCCTGCTGCGCCACCATGCCACCTATGTAAATGTTCTCTGATTCTTATCTGTGTCACTGAGCAGAGATCACCACACGATATTCATGCAGAAAAGAGTATTGACATCTGTCACGGACACAAAAAGCTGGAGTAACTCAGCGGGTCAGACAGTATGTCTGGAGAAAAGGAATAGGTTAGGGTTCCTTTTCTCCTGAGATGCTGTCTGACCTGCTGAGTTACTCCAGCTACATTTGGGTCTATCTTCGGTTTAAACTAGCATCTGCAGTTCCTTCCTACACATTGACATCTGAAAGTTGGGCGAGATTCCCCTGCTTGAATCAATTGGCAACAAAGATCGGAAGTTTGAGAGGTACAAGAGCTCAGGGCATATTCAGGGATGAATATTATTCATAGTGTCATAGAATCGTGCAGCATGGAAGCAGGCCCTTCGGCCCAACATGTCCATGTCGACCAGGATATCCCAACTAGTTCCATTTTCTCATGTTTGGCCCGTATACCTCTAAACCTTTCTAATCCGTACACCTGTCCAAATAACTTTTAAATGCTGCGATTGTACCTGCTCCAACTACTTTGCCGTTCCATATATCCACCTCCCTCTGTGTGGAAAAACATGCCCCTCAGGTTTCTATTCATTCTTTCCCATCTCACATTAAGCCTTCTAGTTCTTGGTTCCCCTGTCCTGGGAAACATACTCTGTGCATTCACCCACTCAGTCAGTGCTCATGCTTGTCTCCTGTAGTAGTAAATACTTCATCAGGATATAAGCAATATATTTCTATATTTGGGCATTCAATATATTACACTGATGTGATGTATCCACTTTGTAAAAGCTTCTGGAAGTCAGTCTAGATTACAAGATCAGAGGAGTATTATGGAAACATAAAAACATAGAAAATAGGTGCAGGAGTAGGACATTAAGCCCTTCGAGCCAGCATTACCATTCAATATCATCATGGCTGATCATCCAAAATCAGTGCCCCGTTCCTGCTTTCTCTACATATCCCTTAATTCCGTTAGCTCTAAGAGCTAAATCTAACTCTCTCTTGAAAACATCCAGTGAATTGGCCTCCACTGCCTTCTGTGGCAGAAAATTCCACAGATTCACAACTCTCTGGGTGAAAAAGGTTTTTCCTCATCTCAGTCCTAAATGGCCTACCCCTTATACTTAAACTGTGACCCCTGGTTCTGGACTCCCCCAACATCGGGAACATTTTTCCTGCATCTAGCCTGTCCAATCCCATAAGAATTTTATATGTTTCTATAAGATCCTACACTGTATATGATAACTATACAGTATATAGTTTGACTGTTAAGCCTTCTGAATAAACAATTAACAATCAATATTCTGTGCAATTCCTTATCTCAGACTCTCCATCAGTGAACATGGTACTTTGATACTGAGAGACGCTGTCCCTGAAGATGCTGGGAGATATATCTGCCTTGCATCAAATATGGTTGGAACAGCCCAGGAGGAAGCAACCCTGATGTACACAGGTACTGAGGTCAAACAGGGGGTGGAGCAGGGATCGCAACTGTTGTTACATAGATATTGACAGGAGGAGTGAGGGGGCCGTAAATGTCTGATTCAATGCTCTCTGTGTTGGACAGGAGGATGTTGCTTTAAGATTTTATTGTATCAATATGCATTGATCCCTTTATCTTTCTCTTGTATTTTTCTACTCTTTATCTACTCCTGCACCTAGTGTCTATTGTAATTATATTCCGTGGAGTGTTCATGAAAGGGCCCACTGCTGTTTATTACTTAGATTATTGACCTGGATGACAATGTTTAGTTCAGTTTAGCTTATCGTCAAATATACTGAGGTACAGTGAAAAGCTTTTGTTGTGTGCTAACCAGTCAGCGGAAAGACAATACGTGATTACGGGCCTGTCCCACCAGCATGCGATTGCATGCGTCTAGGGCGACCAAACGTGGTGGCTTGAGACGTACAGACGTACGGCCTCGCGGGGCCGGTCCCAATTCCAACCGCGGAGGCGTTGCAACCGCGGAGGAGTTTTGCGGGTTGGTCCCGACATCATACTCACCAATCAGCTGGGCAGGAGCCGGGCCGACTGAATTTGGCGTCGGGCAGTGACGTCATCATGCAACGCCACGCGTTAGGCGTACGCTGTCAAAATGCTGCGTTTGGCGTCAAGACGCTGCGTACGGCCTCAATGCGGCTGCGGGCCGACAGGCCGTTGTCGCGTGGGATTTTCGGACAGTGCAAGATTTTTGGAGCCCCGCGCGATGTCGGGACCAGCCCCGCACAACTCCATATGCCTCCGCCGATCGAAGTGGGACTGGCCCCGCAAGGCCGTACGCCTCAAGCGACCACGTTTGGTCGCGCTAGACGCATGCTATCGCATGCTGGTGGGACAGGCCCTTTACAATGGAGCCATTTACAGATATATGGTAAAGGGAATAATGTTTAGTGCAAGATAAAGTCCAGTAAATAGACAATAGTAAAGTCCGATTAAAGATAGTCTGAGTGTCTTCCATGAGGTAGATAGTAGCTCAGGACTGCACTCTAGTTGTTGATAGAATGGTTCACATCTCATGTAGTTACCATTGTTACAACATTTGCCGATGACACCAAGATTAATAGTGTATTGCACAGTGATGAAGGATATCTAAGTTTACAACAAGATCTAGATCAGTTGTTGTAAGGGATGGCAAATGGAATTTAACCCTGACAAGCATGAGGTGAGTCTACATCTCCCTAAAGCAGAATCATCTCAATATTTTTCATAGATATATCAGATTGCAAGGAGGGATGTCTGGTTTTGTGTTCACGGCATTGTTTTTGTGCCTTTGCAGAGATGCCCAGGATTGCTGTGCCGTATCCGGTGGTGCTCGCGGTGGTCACTGAGGTGGCACTGCTGGAATGTCAAGCCACCGGCGTCCCTCAGCCCGAGGTCACGTGGTACAAAGGTATTTAGAATCTCCTAGAAGTCACATCACCTCTGTTGGTGGACTCAGCAGCATGTGTGTCACTGAAAATACAGCAGTTGTGTGCTGTGTGTAACAGGGTAGGGAGTCATAGAGCACGACAGCACGAGCACAGGCCCTTCGGCCCATCTTGTTCATGCCGATCAAGTTGGCCAAGTGGACTAGTCCCATTTGTTTGCTCTGAACCCTTCTTATCCATATATCTGTTCAAATATATATTACAAGTCGCCATTGTATCCACTTCTATAGTGTCCTCTGGCAGCTCGTTCCAGATATGGACTATCATCTGAGTGAAAAAATAGTCCCTGATTCCATCTTAAATCTCTCCCCTTAGCCTGCGCCCTCTAGATTTAGAATCCTCAACCCTGGGAAATAGAGAGAGCATTCACTTTATCCATGCCCCTCATGATCTTGTACACCTCAATGAGGTCATCCCTCAGCCTCCCATGTTCCAAAAAACAAAATCCCAGCCTATCCAACCTCTCCCTATAACTCAAGCCCACAAGCCTAAGTAACATCCTGGTGGATCTCTTCTGCACCCTTTCCAAATTAATAACATCCTCCCTGTTGCTGGGCGACCAGAACTGCACGCGGTACTCCAACTGCGGTCCCATCAACAACTTGCACAGCTGTATCATGATGTGCCGATGTTGAATAAGGTAGTCATGCAATTAACAATCTCAGGGCTATCTAATTCAAATAGTGACGTTATGTAATGTCACAGGAAAGGGCCCCCTGATCTGTCCACTGAGATATATCCCAGTGTTCAGGAAAATTATGAAGCTCATGTTAGTTGATCATGAGAAGATAAGGGAAAAGAAGCAAGAGTTTCCTGGATGGAGCTGGATCTTCATAATCCATAAGGTCTTGTCTTATCCTGTGACTGCATGAGCAGTGGATATAGTGTTGCTGAGGACAGTGGGAGCAGCACTGTTTTACCTGGGGTCAGGGGCGGAAAATCCGGGGGGGGAGGCAGAGGGGACACGTCTCCCCCATGTTTTGAGAGGTGGGCGACATCCCCGCCAGGTTAACCTGCCTGGGCTAGCGGGAAATATGGCCAGCGCGGAGAAGCAGCGCTGGTATCCCGTCAGTCCAGACGGGGCTGTAGTTAGCCCGGTGAGACAGGCACAGCTGAGCTGCATTTAGCGCTGGATTGAGGCTCCTCTATAATCTTTGCTCCGAAGCCTCGCGCGCGCGCATGTGTGTGAGTGTGCGCATGCGCTCGCGGCCGCCAAAAAATTGTGTCCCCTGTCCCCTCCATGTTTTGATAGTGAGTTCCGCTCTTGCCTGGGGTTATGTAATCTGTGAAATATTGCAGCATAGATTCAGCATGCCGCCGTGTCAATGTGCAGAAGCTGAAAGCTTTCTTCTTCTTCTTGTGTATGGCGTGCACAGCCTAAAGTTGTAGGACAACTTGTTCTATTTGATCTTATTTGATTGAGCACGCCGGGTTGATTGCATTCGTCGAACTAGGTCGGACCACGTGAAGGTTGCAATCTCCCACCCCAGGATTCTGATCAGCCACAAAAAAAAATAATGCCTCTTGCTCAGGGCTTGCCATGGTAACAACAGCAGCAAGAACTGAATGATAGGGAGACAAATAACTTCACACCTTCATTCTCCAGGATGTTTTCTTGACCCGCATTAATGGTGTGATCACTGTGTCCTCAACAGGTGATTTGGAGATGACACTGGTCCCATTTGCAGAAATCCATCCCTTTCAAGGAACAATGATGATAATGGATGTGCAGGAGTTCGATGCAGGAGAATACACCTGCGTCGCAACGAATGAAGCAGGCAGCTCTGCTGCGGAGGTCATGCTAGATGTCGGCTGTAAGTTATCCTCCTCGAATAATTATCGGCAGAACGGTTCGGTGGCAATCTTTGGTGATGGTCACGATGGCGTTGCAGGTGATGGCATGCCGTCTCTGATGTAACCTCGCTTTCCGTTCCTCAGCTGTCCCAATGTTCTCCGAGGCTCCCTCTGACGTCTCTGTGGCCATTGGGAAAAACGTGACATTGCCGTGCAGTGCAGACGGATTCCCCACCCCACAGATCACTTGGCAACGACTGGATGGGCAGCTTATCTTCTCCAGATTGGATTCAATGAGCCTAGTTAGTCAACTGGAGACTGGCAGCTTGTTTATTGAGAGTAAGTAAAGTCTTACTTATTCAGTTTAGTTTAGTTTTATTGTCACGTGTAGCGGGGTACAGTGAAAAGCTTTTTTTGCGTGCTACCCAGCCAGCAGAAAGACAATACATGATCATAATCGAGATTTACAGTGCATGGATACATGATAAGTGATTAACGTTTAGCACAAGGTGAAGCCAGCCAAGCCCAATCAAGGATAGTCCGAGGGTCACCAATGAGCTAGATAGTAGTTCAGCACTGCTCTCTGGTTGTGGTAGGATGATTCAGTTGTCTGATAACAGCTGGGAAGAAACTGTCCCTCAATTTGGAGGTGTGCGTTTTCACACTTCTATACCTTTTGCCTGATGGGAGAGGGGAGAAGAGGGAGTGGCCAGGGTGCGACTAGTCCTTGATTATGCTGCTGGCCTTGCCGAGGCAGCGTGAGGTGTAGATGGAGTCAATAGAAGGGAGGTTGGTCTGTGTGATAGTCTGGGCTGCGAACACAATTCGCTGCGATTCATGCAGTGTGAGTGTTGCGGGCAAGGCCATTGCATATTGCTCTTCCCTATTCACCTCTGCGAAGAGTTGCCCTTCATCAGTCATTGAACTGAGACTAGAAGCCTGGGACGTTGTATTATAGTTGGACAGGACGTTGGTGAGCGTGACTCCTGTGAAAGTCCGACCCCCACATTAACTGTGAGAAGGAGGCAGCTCACTACCAGTTTAGAGTGATTGGTCCATACAGTGTGGAGACAGAGGGCAAGGGGAGGGGGAGGGAGGTGTATGGAGAATTTACCTAAAATACGGAATTCAATATTCATACCGCTGGGCTGTAAGCTGCCCAAGCGAAATATGAGGTGGTGTTCCTCACACCGCAGTGTTGTATTCTCTAATTTTAGGTAACTATGTGGTTACTGTAATTATATACTATATAATATGCTGTAATTATATGGTGTAAGAAAGAACTGCAAATGTTGGTTTACACTGAAGATAGACACAAAATGCTGGAGTAACTCAGCGGAACAGGCAGCACCCTCGGAGAGAAGGCATGGGTGACATTTCGGGTCGAGACCCTTCTTTATTATATATAATATAATTATATGGAGTTTGTTATAAAGGTAGCAATGTCCCATTACACATCCCAATAGCCTCACATTAAGGTTATCACAAGCTATGCTGTTGGTGCTCGCCATCCCAGCTGGTGCTGGACTTAAGATTGACACAAAAAGCTGGAGTAACTAAGGAGAGAAGGAATGGGTGACTCTTCTTCAGACGACCTGAAACGTCACTCACTCTCTCCAGAGATGCTGCCTGTCCCGCAGGGTTACTCCAGCTTTTTGTTTCTATCTTCGGTTTAAACCAACATCTGCAGTCACTTCCCTACACACATGGTGCTGGACTTATGCCTGCTCGTTCCTGCTTGCAGATGTGTGGTTGGATGATGAAGCCAGGTATGTCTGTGAGGCGCAGAACCAGTTTGGAGCGATCCGTGTGGAGGTGGCACTGACCATCACTGGTCTTGGTGAGTCCGGGAATGTGAGAGCAGAGGAGGGAACAGTGCAGCCCGTTAGTTAAGTTCAGAGATGCGTCGTGGAAACAGGCCCTTCGGCCCACCAAGTCCACGCTGAACAGCGATCCCCGCACGTTAACACCATCCTACACACACTAGGGTCAATTTACACTTACACCAAGCCAATAAACCCACAACCCTGTACATCTTTGGAGTGTGGGAGGAAACCGAAGATCTCGGACAAAAACACGCACGTCACAGGGAGAACGTACAAACTCCGTACAGATAAGCATCCGTAGTCAGGATTGAACCCGGGCCTGTGGCGCTGTAAGGCAGCAACACTACCGCTGCACCACTGTGCTTTGTTGTCTTGTCCCACCACAAGAATGACCTGAACCAATGAAGATAGATATAAAGAAGGCCAGCTTTCACACCGGATAAACGAGCCCAGTAAATCTGTTCTTAACTATTCTGTCTTTTACATTTGTCCCAGTAAATGCAAAGGATGAGTATTTAAATTCCTGCGCAATTCTGGTGGGGGAGCCACATATCTAAGGGATGACCGAAGAGAACATAGAGAAAGTACAGCACAGGAACAGGCCCTTTGCTCACGATGCCTGTGCTGAACATGACACTAAAATCAATGAATCTCCCCTGCTTGCTTATCATCCGTATACCTCCATTCCACGCATATCCATGGGCTTATCTATTGAATAGATTGAATGGCGGGGTAGACTTGATGGGCCAAATGGTCGTATTCTGCTCCTTGAGCTTATGAATGAATGAATGAATGAATGAATGAATACTTTATGATAAGTCACAGTAAAATTATTTGCTTGCTTGCCCAAGGTATGCAAATAGTCGCCCATAAGGGGCGCTTACAAAGTTACAAAGTACCTCCGCTCTTATAACCATATAACCATATAACCATATAACAATTACAGCACGGAAACAGGCCATCTCGACCCCTCTAGTCCGTGCCGAACACATAGTCTCCCCTAGTCCCATATACCTGCGCTCAGACCATAACCCTCCATTCCTTTCCCATCCATATAACTATCCAATTTATTTTTAAATGATAAAAACGAACCTGCCTCCACCACCTTCACTGGAAGCTCATTCCACAGAGCTACCACTCTCTGCGTAAAGAAGTTCCCCCTCATGTTACCCCTAAACTTCAGTCCCTTAATTCTCAAGTCATGTCCCCTTGTTTGAATCTTCCCTACTCTCAGTGGGAAAAGCTTTTCCACGTCAACTCTGTAACGCTCTTGGTCCCCCTTTGTTCTCCCCCCTCCCCCCCCCTCACAGCGGTCCCCCCCCACGCAGGGTCCTCCTTTGTTGCTTCCCCCGGCAGCGGCGCCCTCACTTCCACGTGGTCCGTCCTTGTCCGTCGCGCCAGCGCCTCCTTCGACCGCCGCACCGGCCTCTCGACTATCGCCGCCAGATCCTCTCAGTGGCACCGACCCCGGCACCAGCCTCAGGCTCCGTCGCCCCAGGGGCCGTCGGCCGTGGGCTTTGTCGACTTATGAAAACAACCGACCAGTGAGGTTTTACACTGTGCTTTTACACTGGGGTCTCCTGAACCGTGAGGCCTGGTGTAGAGAATTTGACGGTTGCGGCTCCAGTCTGAGGTGAAGTCCAGTCTGCTCACTCACAGCATGCATGGATATTCTCAATGAACTGTACTCCCACGCTGATCTACACACAACTGTCGCTATGGTTGTTTTAAACCAGGTACGGGCACTGGGGTTATTTAGTTGAGCAAAATCTCAGATGTCTCTGGCCTAGAAAAGTTAGTTTTATCTTTCTACAATATGTTATGTCCTTGCAGCTGTACAGTCTGTGGCCTCATGATTTACTGGGTCTTACAAGTGAGCAATATTATGTTCCTAGGCACCTGATTGTTTTTTCTCAACGAGGTCTGCTTACTCGGTGAATGCTATTAGCAGACAACTCCGTTTTAGCCGAGAAGGCTACAACCCTCAAGTTGCAACATGGGACCAAGGGGACATTTCTAATCACAATGTTTTTGGGTTATAAGAATAAAGAGATAGCTTCTCATTCTTTCACTTGACTAAAGTGCTCTGTTATTAAGCTCTGTCTTCAATAACCTCGATTGCATCTAGTTCTGTGGAGTGGACTGATACAAAGCTGCTCTGAGAAGTGGAGACCATGGGAAAGAGGTTCCAGTGTGAGCATTCAGACATGAGTAAAATATATTTTAGTTTAGTTTAGAGATACTGCGCGGAAACAGGCCCTTCGGCCCACCAAGTCCACACTGACCAGCGATCCCACACACTAACCCTACCTATCCCACACACGAGGGACAATTTACATTTTACCAAGCCAATTAACCTACAAACCTGTACGTCTTTGGAGTGTGGGAGGAAACCAAAGATCTCGGAAAAAAACCCACCTGGTAACGGGAAGAACGTACAAACTCCGTACAGACAGCACCCATAGTCAGGATCGAACCCGGGTCTCTGATGCTGTAAGACAGCAACTCTACCACTGCCCCATCGTTCCACCCTAATTCTGTTTCCTTCCTGGGGGTGGGTGATCGAATTTGCTGGTGAAACCCGTTTAATCGATTGTGACATTCTGAATTGATTATGTTATGAATGCAAATACAAAATGCATCAGTTTGCATCCTGTTTCCATTTAAAGTTGCCCCTGAAGTGGTGGAAAGTGCCCCAGTTGTCAGCGTGCTGGAGGGCCGATCGCTAATGCTGCCCTGTGTGATCCTGGCTGGCAATCCCTACCCCGAGCGTTACTGGTTGAAAGACAACAAAATGGTGAGTTTGTTCTGGGAGACGATTCAAGTCCAAGTTGAGTTTATGATCCTCTGCACAATGTTGGTGAGGTGTAGTGAAGAACCTTGCTGGCAGCAGCGTTGCAGATATGGGAACTGGACGGCTTGATTGTATTCATGTTTCGCCTTCTCTTTGACTGGATAGCAAACAGACAAAAACTCTTCACTGTGCCTCAGTGTACATGCCAATAATAAACTAAACTAAACTTAGACAAACACACAAAAGTAAATTATACATAAATTGCACGTTATATTCTAAAACCAAGACACAAGTGCAGAAAATATATATATTTTTTCTTAAAGTCCATGGAGGTGCAAGAGATGGTTTGTAGTGTGATAAAGGGCTGGAGAAACTCAGCGGGTGCAGCAGCATCTATGGAGCGAAGGGAATAGGCAACGTTTCGGCCCTTGAGTGAAGCTGCCAGCAGAGTGGAGTGGCAATAACCATCAACAGTATCAGTGAACACTAAGGGCAGGATGGAAATCAACGTGGATGGGGATGGGACGGGAGACAGGGAGAAATGTCATTGACGGCATAGATTTTCAGATGGAGATCAGAGAGAAACAAGTAAAGACGTGAAGGTACACAAAAATGCTGGAGAAACTCAGCGGGTGCAGCTCGGCCCGAAACGTTGCCTATTTCCTTCGCTCCATAGATGCTGCTGCACCCGCTGAGTTTCTCCAGCACTTTTGTCTCCCTTCGAATTTCCAGCATCTGCAGTTCCTTCTTAAACAAATGGTTTGTAGTGTTCTGTAGTTGGGGTAAGTGAATATTTTAGTTTGTGTCCAAGATGGCTGTCGGAAGGGAGAGTGTACCCTGGCGCGGTTTAGCTGCCGCTGCTCTCTCTTCACATTGTGTTTTTGATTTTTTGTCTTTGGATCGAATTCTGTCTTTAATTTGTGTAATGGTGATGTCTTTATTATTTATTTTACTCCGATTATATGTTTTTTTTGCTCTTGTTAGTTTCTGTAAGGTGCCCTTGAGACTTTGAAAGGCGCCCGCAAATAAAATTTATTATTATTATTATTAAGATTAGGGTTGTGCAGGGTGGATGAAGAATCTGATGGTTGTAGGAAAGTTGCCGTTCGTGATCCTGGTGGTATGTCGGGACGACGGGCCTCTGTACCTCCCACGTGACTGTGGCGGTGAGAAGAGGGCACGAGCCGGATGATGTGAATCCTTGATGATAGATGCCGTCCTCTTCAGGCAGAGCCTTGTGTAAATGCTGTTGATGGTGGAGAGGGCTGTGCACCTGATGGTCCGGGCAGAGTCTACCACTCCCCGCAGCATCTTCTATTCCATCATCGGCTCTGACCTCCCTTCCATCGAGGGGATCTATCGCAGTCGCTGCCTCAAAAAGGCTGGCAGTATGATCAAAGGCCACACACTCTTCTCCCTGCTACCTTCAGGTAGAAGGTACAGGAGCCTGAAGACTGCAACGACCAGGTTCAGGAATAGCTACTTCCCCGCAGCCATCAGGCTATTAAACTTGGCTCGGACAAAACTCTGAACATTAATAGCCCATAATCTGTTATTTGCACTTTATCAGTTTATTTATTCATGTGTGTATATATTTATATAATGGTATATGGACACACTGATCTGTTCTGTATTCATGCCTACTATGTTCTGTTGTGATGAAGCAAAGCAAGAATTTCATTGTCCTGTCAGGGACAATTGACAATAAACTCTCTTGAATCTTGAATCTATTGCAGAGCATTGGAATCGTTGTACCAGGCCATGATGCAACTGTTCACAACGCTCTCTGCAGTACATGTGGCAGCTCTTTAGATCCAAGAGAGTCATGAGTGTTTAATTGTCACCTGTACCAGGACCAGAACAATGAAATTCTTGCTGCAATTTACAGGCCCATTAACGCAATAACACACAGATAAATATGCAATGAGTAAATGATTGGTTATTTGAGGTAAACCAGGTCAAGATAGTGCAAGTCATGGTATGCAGTGCAAAGTCCATAGTAATTCAGCACTGAGGTTAGAGTTATGCAGGATGGCACAAGGGTCTGTTGGTCATGTTTGCCCATAGCCCCAGTTATTAATACTGAAACTTCATCATATGTGTGGCTTGAGAAGGGAAATGTTTTAGTTAGTTCCAGATTAGTGATGAGCATCGCTGCTCGGAAACATTTAACATGCAGGTCATGTGAGGACGTTTATGGGCGTGGTTTCTTGGCAACAGATGACTTGTTAAATCACGTATTCAGGAAAGTGGATCAGAGTGAAAGGGGAACACATTGACATGTATAGACTCCTGACAGAGCTCGATGGACCAGATGCAGGGAAGGTGTGTCCTTTGGCCGGGGCTCAGAAATGAGGGGATACAATCTCGGGATATGGGGTAGGGGATTTAAGACTGAGATGAGCTGAGTGAATGTGTAATTCTCTACCCTAGAAGATGGAGGAGTAAAAGTCATTGAGTATATTTTGGTCGTAGATCGACACAAAATGCTGGAGTAATCCAGCGGGACAGGCAGCATCTCTGGAGAGAAGGAATGGGTGACGTTTCGGGTTGAGACCCCTCTTCAGACTTCTTTGATTTAAACCAGCAACAGCATTGCTTTCCTACACACAAGTATATTTTGGAGATTGGCAATGGTTTATTATTATTGTCATGTGTACTAAGGTACAAGGTCCTAGAAACATTGAAACATAGAAAATAGGTGCAGGAGGAGGCCATTCGGCCCTTCGAGCCAGCATCACCATTCATTGTGATCATGGCTGATCGTCCCCTATCAATAACCCGTGCCTGCCTTCTCCCCATATCCCTTGACGCCACTAGCCCCTAGAGCTCTTAAATCCATCCAGTGACTTGGCCTCCACTGCCCTCTCTGGCAGGGAATTCCATAAATTCACAACTCTCTGGGTGAAAAAGTTTTTTCTCACCTCAGTCTTTAATGACCTCCCCTTTATTCTAAGACTGTGGCCCCTGGTTCTGGACTCGCCCATACATAGGGAACATTTTTCCTGCATCTAGCTTGGCCAGTCCTTTTATAATTTTTAATTCCTGACACAAAACGTCGCCTATCCTGGTTCTCCAGAGATGCTGCCTTGACCTGCTGAGTTACTCCAGCACTTTGTGTCATGTTTTGCAAACCAGCACCTGCAGTTTCTTGTATCTACAGTGAAAGGCTTTTGTTTATGTGCTATCTAGTCAAATCAAATCATACTATACGTGAGTCCTCCACAACAGATGGGGAGGAGTAAAATTGTAGAAGAAGGTGGATAGACACAAAAGGCATCAGGGGATATGGGGAGAGAGTCGTCATGTGGTATTGAGATAGATGACCAGCTCTTGAATGGCAGGGTAAACTTTAAGGGACAAATGGCCAACTACGTTTCTACGTTTCTCTGCGTCAGAAGAGTGAGCAGTTTAAGAGGGAACAAAAGCAGAAGGCATGGGAGACCTGGAAACAAAACAAGAAACCGGGTCCTACGTTACTGAGCGTACCTGAGAGATGTGATTCCGCAGTGCAGTGCTTTTATTTTGTAGACAAAAAGGTGCCGGGATGCATATTGTTCCTTGCTGTTGGTGACTATGACGGATTGTCACCCTATTAATTACCTAAGCTGTTAAACGGCCCAACCATCAAATTTAATTGATAACATTTATTCTTTACCTTTAGTAATCTTTATCTGATATTAAACGTTAAAAAATTAGTTTTTAATCTTTTCGAGGTGCCAGGACACCGTACTGGTGTACGCCTACACTGAACAAGCTCAGGCCTAGTTTACTCCAGAGATTGTGTTGTATTCCACCCCCCACCCCCCCCTCCTCCCTTGCTGCAGTTGAGCTTGGACAGGCGCCTGTCGATCCGGAGTGACGGCAGCTTCCACATCGAGAGGGCAGAGCGAGGAGATGCAGGGAGATACGTCTGCACCATCACAAATTTGATGGGATCCGTTAATAAAACCATCACCGTGAATGTACATGGTGAGTCGTGTTGGGAGCGAAGCAGGATTATTTTGGCTCGGTTTCTCTCCAGCTCCAGTGAAGCAGCTGTACATACCCGCTCCCTGTGTCACAGCGTACGTGGACCCGCGTGGCTTTTGGTGCAAATGAACAACAGTCTGTGCTGAACAGTTTTCTTAGCTGGTAGCTACACTTGCAACTTTTAAAATACATTTGGACAGATATTTGGATTGGAAGGGTTTAGGGGTGGGAGATTGCAACCTTCACGTGGTCCGCCCTGTTTCGACGAATGCAATCCACCTGGCGTGCGCAATCAAATAAGATCAAATAGAACAAGGTGTCCTACAACCTTAGGCTGTGCACGCCATACGCAAGAAGAAGAAGAAGGGTTTAGAGGAATAATGGCCAAGAAACATACAGTACAAAGATGGCATAGAATAATGGCATAGAAACATACAAAGAGTTCATTTGGCCCATCATGTCAATGCACGGGCCAAAATAGAGAATATTTCTGACATGATAATGTGCGTGATATTTGAGGATACCCTTGTTTTACAGTACATCCATCAATTAAGGCTGGTCACGTTATCCTTACTACAGAAGAGGAGGTGCCTGTAACTCTGCATTGTGAATCCACTGGGGCTCCAAAGCCAACCGTTGTCTGGTCCAAGGTATGACTGAACCACGAGGCCTTGTTTCTGGGAAATAGGTCATTAAAGTGTCCGGTTTCTTACACTGGTTGACATGTTGTAAAGACATCAGAGGAAATACTAAGCCTGAAAGTGTGTTGCTCGCTTTGGTGAAGGTGGAAGCCATCTTCACAAGGACATGTTCAAGGACAAGGACATGCTTGAGACCCGGGTTCATTCCTGACTTTGGGTTCTCCCTGTGTGGAGTTTGCACGTTCACCCTGTGACCACGCGAGTTTTAATCAGGTGCTCCGGTTTCCTCCCGCATCCCAAAGATGAGTGGTTAGGAGGTTAATTGGCCTCCATAAATTACCCCTGGTGTATGGGTGAGATAGAATAATGGATCCAGAGTTGGACCCTTCGGCCCAACTCGTCCATGCTAAACAAGATCTAAGATAGTTACATTTGCCCACATTTGACTCGTATCGCTCAAAATCTTTCCTATCCATGAACCTGTCACTTTACTCAGGATAATTGTAACTGAGTGGTTCTCTTGGTGAGGGTAGATGACTTAGTCTTGCGTATTGGGGAGGGGGGAGGTTAGTTATCGGGTTAGAAACTGAAGTTCTGAATGTGCAGGGGAATGTGCAATATTTCTGATCATATCTAACTATTGGAACTACATTGATATCATCTGACCTGTAGAAAACCCTGATAACTAAACAAAACTTGAAAAGTAGAGTGCAGCCTACCTTCATCAGGAATGCTAACAGTGGAGTAAACGTAGTGGTCTTGGAAATGTACAAGACTGAAATAGGCCCTTCAGCCCACCTTGTCCATGGTGCCAAGATGGCACACTGGGCTAGTCCCATTTGCCTTCATGAGCCCCACAGCCCCCTAAACCTTTCCTATCCATACATTTGCCCAAATGCTTTTTAAATGTCATCATTGTTTTGGTTTCTCTCACTTCCTCTGGCAACTTATTTCCAGATACGGATAGTGAAAAAGTTGCCCCTGAAGTCCCTCTTAAATCTTTCCCCTCTCTCCTTAAACCTCTGCCCTCCAGTGTTAGAAACCTCTTCCCCGGTAAAAAGCCTGTGTGCCTTCACTTTATCCGTGCCCCTCGTGGACTTGTACACCTTAATAAGGACCCCCTTCAGTTTTATACGCTGCAAAGAAAAAAGTCCCAGCCTGTAACTCGAGCCCGTAAGGCCAAGTGACATCCTCATACCCTGGAGAACCTCTCTGGACCCTTTCCAACGTGGTGACTTGGTTCAAGTTATTGGGACATTGAACGGAGTTGTGGAGCCTGTCAGCTTCTTTCTCCCTAGCTTGGAATTGATGCATGAGATGAGAAGGGCTGGGGTAGTGGGATGGTGGGACTGTCACTGGGAATACAGCAACCACTATCAGAAGTGTTTCTTTCCTGTCAGTATTTGAAAGCTTGTGAATGTTTTGTTTCTGAATGCACCCCGCAGGACGGAGTGCGCCTGCACCCAGGCGAGTCACGGTATAACACGGACGCAAATGGGAGCCTCGTGATTGCTGCCCCATCATCAGAAGATGCAGGAGTCTACGTCTGCACTGCTTCCAACGTGGTGGGGTTTGCCAGCCGGGAACTCCAGCTGTTTGTCCATAGTAAGAAGCTTCGCCCTGTTGTTTTAATAAATGTAGACCTGTCCACATCCAGTGCGATCAATTGCACTCACACCTCGCCAAACCACAGGACACTGAGGCAGACAAGTTGCAGACATTAATCCCAGTGAGGAGCACCGATAAAAAACTAACAGCTGAAGTCACACCCCAGATCCATGCTGTCCACTTGTGTCAATGCAAAGAGTCCCAGCTACTATCTTCCAGCTACTGTGGAATTCTCTGCCACAGAAGGTAGTTGAGGCCAGTTCATTGGCTATATTTAAGAGGGAGTTAGATGTGGCCCTTGTGGCTAAAGGGATCAGGGGGTATGGAGAGAAGGCATATACTGAGTTGGATGATCAGCCATGATCATATTGAATGGCGGTGCAGGCTCGAAGGGCCGAATGGCCTACTCCTGCACCTATTTTCTATGTTTCTATCAGGCAGCTGAACCATCCTACCACATCTAGAGTGTGTAGGAAGGAACTGCAGATGCTGGTTTAAACCGAAGATAGACACAAAAGCTGGGGTAACTCAGTGGGACAGGCAGCATCTCTTGAGAGAAGGAGTGGATGACATTTCGGGTCGAGACCCTTAGAACAACACAGGAAAAGGCCATTCGGCCCACATTATCCATGCCATTCATGATGCCAACATAAACTAATATCTTCTGTCCTGCATTAGTTCCCTATGCCTCCATTCTCTTCATATCCATCCAATATAATTATGCCAATATGAATCAATAATACATTAAATTAATAACATTAATATAGATAACCATTATAATGCAATTCTGAATTTGAGGTCCCTTGTGCAACCAAAGACACAGGCAAAATAATAATGTGACTTTACTATTAATCATAAGTCTTGAATTGTATTCTGCAGCAAAACCAAAGATTGGTGAGATGAATCCAGAGGACTTGGGTGGGCTGATTGAAATCAGTGGCACTGCTGGGACAGAGGTGATGTTACCATGCGAGGTTCAGGCCTCTCCTCCTCCCATCGTCAGGTGGAAGAAAGACTCTCGACTGCTGCCAGTCTCATCGGCCAGGTAATGCGTCTGCGCAGATATCGATGCATGCTGCCGCATGTCGCAACAAGGTGCATCTCAGGCTCCAGCCAGCGTACTGCCACTGCAGTGGATGCTTCCTGTGGCAGGAACCTGCATATTGTGGGGTTGTGCTAACCTTTGAGACATTGGGCTGCTATCCTTATTAATCAGTCTTCCCCCAACCCCCCTACAACCAGTCTGAAGAAGGGTCCCAATCCAAAATGTCGCCAATCCCTTCATTCCATACTTGCCGTCTGACCCGCTGAGTTCCTCCAGCACTTTGTATTTTACTCTCTATGAGTCATACAGCGTGGAAACAGGCCCTTCAGCCCAACGTGCCTACACTGACCAAGTGAATAAGTTTGACTGGTGATCATTTATTTGCAGTTTCTAAGGTTCCCTTGTATGTAAGTAGCTACTGTTTGCGCCTATATGCCTGTTGCAATGACACTTCAATGGTCATTCCAGTGTAGCCTCCATGCACCAGCCGTGAACATTGAGAGGTGTCTCAAGGAGATTGAAGCCACAAGTGGAGTTGCACCTGTGATCTCAGCTGGCATGAAGTCAGGTGTTAGAGGAGAGTACACAAAATTGCTGGGGAAACTCAGCGGGTGCAGCAGCATCTATGGAGCGAAGGAAATAGGCGACGTTTCGGGCCGAAACCCTTCCTCAGACTGCTTAGAGGAGAGTTACTGCTCTTCCTCACACAATATGGTGAATCAATTGTATCCACATCATTCTTAGAATATATTTACTGTCTGTGCTACAGCTGTCGATGGATTGGAGGTGGAGTGGGACATCTCAACTGTGAAACAAATCTACATGTTACACAAAGATAAAAGAACAGAAAAAGTTTTTTAAAAAAACACACAAAGTGCTGAAGGAACTCAGTAGGTCGGGCAGCCTCTGTGAAGGGAATGGACAGATGATGTTTCAGGCCATGACTCTAGAGACGGGTCCCGACCTGAAGCATCGCCTGTCCATTCCCCACACAGATGCTGCCTGACCCGCTGAGTTCTTCTAGTGCTTTTCCTTTTTGCTCAGGATTCCAGTATCTACACTTCCTTGTCTCCCCATAATGTAAAAACAACTTAAGGGCCTGTCCCAATTTGGACGTCATTTGCACGTCACGCAGGTGGCGCGCAAGGAATTTGAGAATCCCAAGATCCTGTGGCGCCGCGCGCTTCCGCACGTCACTGTCTAGTCCACCATGCGCGCATAATGCACGCCTTCTGCACGTCATGACGCGTAAATGATGCCCAAGTGGGACATGCGCTTTTAGTCATCGAGTCATACTACCCAGAAACAGGCCCTTCGGCCCAACTTGTTCATGCTGATCAACTTCTCCCAGTAGAAGCAGGGTAATTCCTCCAGAAAATGCAGTGAGTTGAGAACAGTTCCATTCAAACTATGTGTAAAATGAGTAATTTCAGCCACTTGCTGTGCTCATCAGGCCTGTTTAACAGAGAGACACAAGCAATTACAGGCGCTGGAATCTTGAGTACGTTCAAGAACTATCGCAATGTTTAAGAAACATTTACACAGGTACATGGATAGGATTGTATAGAGGGATATGGGCCAATCACAGCCAGGTGAGACTAGTGTAGATGGGACATGTTAAACTAAACAACAAGGTACCCAACCCTCGTGCCCCGGAGTTTTGGGATGTCTCGAGGGTGTAGGATATTTCTAACCCCCTTCCTTCCCTTCCTTTGTCACTTTCCCTTCATTCTCAGTGACTTTGTACTGATGTGCAGTAGTCATAACTCAGTCCACAGGGTATTTGTAACATGCATCTGATTGCTGACTGATTGTGTTTCAATGTTCTCCATTGAAAAGCTATTCTATTTTTAATGGATGTGTTTGGGAGAACCATGAAATATAAGATGGTGTACTTCACGTACGGATCGAGGAAGCAGATGCTGGAACGGGAGAGATTTGTGGTGTGGAATTAGGATTTCAAATGTGTGGAAAGCATCTAACTCGAAGAGCATGATTTCCATTTACTGAAAGAATGCATGCGACACATCCACAGCACCAACCTCACCCCACAAACCTTTCTTACTCTCTTGCTTATTCACACTCACTCTCACACAGTGACTCTCACACGCTGACTCTCACACACTCATCTCTCTCTTGTCTTTCTCCCTTTCTCTCTTCACTCTCATAGAATCATGGAGCACAGAAATAGGCTCTTCAGCCCAACTCATCCTTGCAGTCTAAGATACCCCATCTAAGCTAGTCTCATTTGCCTGTGTTTGGCCCATATCCCTCTACACCTTTCCTACCCCATGTATTTGTCCAAATGTCTTTTAGACGTTGTTACCGTACCTGCCTTAATTAATTCCTCTGGCAATTCATTCCCTATACTCACCAACCTCTGTGTGGAAAAAAGTTGCCCCTCGGGTTCCTATTAAATCTTTTCCCTCACACCTTAAGCCTATACCCTCTAGTTTTTCAATCCTCTACCCTGGGAAAAAGACTGAGCCATCATCTTGCAACCGACCAGCAAGCAGTTAATTTAAATGTCTCCCAAGAACACCTGCAGTTGCTCCCGACATACGGCCTTTTGAGTGCCATGGTGTGCCACTCCTTCAGAGATGGTTGCATGGGGACCAGAAATGCCTTCAGGTCACAGTATGCATTCACAGTGTGCTGTGATTTTGTATCACAGTTTTAGAAGTTGAACCACTCCTTGATCTGCATCCCAGGCGCTATACACCCTTCAAAGTACTGGAGTAACTCAGCGGGTCAGGCAGCATATCTGGAGAAAAAGCATGGGTGACGTTTCAGGTCGGGACCCTTCTTCAGACTGCTGACTATATTGGGGTGTACAAGATCACAAGGAACATGGATAACATGATGGCTCACAACAGGGTAGAAGATACTAAAACTAGAGGGCATAGGCTTAAGGTGAGAGGGAAAAGGTTTAAAAGGGAACTCAGGAGCAACTCTTTCTCTCAGACGGTAGTGGTCGAAGGGCCTCTTTTCGTACCGTGAGACTCTGTGGCATTTCTGTGACCATCAATCCTGGGCTGTCGACATAAGGAACAGGTTCTGTCAGTCCCCAGCAATGGCTAATGTCACTGTTCCGACCAGGTTTCCCAACCGAGCTAGTTGGTCTTGGCATCATCTTCAGCACAGACATTGTGGGCTTCAGGGCTTGTTGTTGTACGGTACTGTTCTATGTTCTTGCCCTGCTTGCCTGCGCTTTGGCCCATATCCCTCTGACCATCTGAGCCTTATAACTCCACAGTCACTGGTGACTTTGCCCGCACCATGCCAACCAAGATCGGCTCTCACAGGTAGTCTTTCCACACTGAGCTGTGATGTGATTCACTGCTAGGTTCCCAGCAGCGACAGGGAGACCAGGGACATGTTCCCAGTGGCCAGACTCTCAGCTCGGACAAAGGAGAGCTGAGAACTTGAACTGTTAGCACTCTCGTTCTTGGGACAGCGGCTGCACACCAAGCAAAGCACAGGGGTGAAATGAAGAACGGAGCGATCACGACAAAAGCAAATCTGTCATTTTAAAATATCTTCGACAGAACATTCACTTGCAAAGCAAAATGACGAGCACAAAGCAGTATTTGGCTTCAGTTTTGAAAATATCAGTCTGTGGGGTTTTTTAAAAGTGGAGAGAGGTTTCATGTGCAGGCAGTGTTGGTGTGGTAATGATCGGTGTTGTCTGCAGTAGATGGTCAAGCCTGCTTTGCATCCTGAAAAATACTCTGCAACAGTGGAAAAAACTCTTGGCGTATTTAAAGAAGAACAGATGTTTGGGAAGGGAAAGACCAACTTGGAACGGATGCACAGTTTAAGCTTGCATCTTGTTTTATGTGGCTCTTGGGAATAATGATAATACAAAGCTTCTGTGGGCTGAATTTTTTTCTGATTAACGACTAGTTTTATAATTCATATAGTGATTTGTGGACTTATCAAGGTGCATTTTTTAGGCATTGTTCAGTTTCAAGTGCGGCACTTTGCTCTATGAATTTATTGAGAGTTTTGGTGATATTTTGTAAAGTGTATTGCACTTGTTGGAAATTATGTTGGACATCTTTGTTCTCTCTAGGCATACTATCACAAGCATACATATTTATAAACTAGCATCTGCAAATGCTTGTGTCTACATATCTATCTATACCTGCTTTGATGAACACATTAAAACAGATATTTTATAAAGGATTAAAAGTGACAATACGTGTAGGAAAGAACCAGATGCTGGTTTAAATCGAAGATAGACATAAAATGCTGGAGTAACTCAGTGGACAGGCAGCATCTCTAGGTTTCTTCAGATAGGTCTCGACTCGAAACGTCACCCATTCCTTCTCTCCAAAGATGCTGCTTGTCCCGCATTTTGTGTCTATATTTGGTGTAAACCAGCATCTGCAGTTCCTTCCTACAATCTACAAACCTCTATGCCTTTGGAGTCTTGTACATCTCTGTTTACCCATCTGGTACATTGGAGATGTATTTGTGGTGGGATATAACTTGGGCCATGCAAGAATCTGACTGAAGCTGTGAGAGGTCAAGCACTTTCAAGCTGAGATACTCTCGGACTGGGGGTAAACATCTTATTAGGCTGCTTTGAGTTTCCTCTCTGCAATAAGCCGATGCAAAAATGCCTATTGTTCACCTTCAGGGTGCTTAGATCATTATGAACGAGACTTTCTGCTCTGATCTCATCTGTCTGTAATCTAACCATAAAAAATGACATTTTAATTTTCCTTTTTTTTCGCGGTTGCCAATTGGCATTAGAGTTTGACTTTCTATTCTCAGTATTGCAAAGTATTTAACAAAATAATTAATGTTCCAGATGAATTATAGGACACTTGAGTTTTCACAGTTTGACATGGAAACGCTGTTCTGCTGATTTCCAGAATTGTATTCGCTACAAGAAGAGGTTGGACAAATGTAAATAGTTTTCTTGGGAGCATCGGAGACTGAGGAGAGACCTGATAGAACCATATAATATTATGAGAGGCATACGTAGATATGGTAGACAGTCAGAATCTTTTTCCCAGGGTGGAAATATCCTTGGGTGGTCCTAACTTCTCCCTGGTTACCTTCTTGCTTTTAGTGTTGGTATAAAACCCATTGGGATTTTGTTTAATCCAACTCGGCAAAGACATTTTATGGTCTCATTGGGAACTTCTAATCTCCCGCCTGGGGTCTTTCTGTAAGAATTTGTTTTAATTCAATGCGCAAAGTTCTTTGTTTCCTGAATCGCCCATGTTGTGTCCTTTCAGGTACACGTTCTTGCCATCGGGGTCACTCAGGATCTTGGATTCCAGGGTATCTGACAGCGGGCTATACAGGTGCTCTGCCATCAACAGAGTAGGAAATGCCTCGTTGACTTTGCAGCTCATTATACATGGTGAGAGTTATTACCCTCAGCCTCTTCGTCTCCCTCCATGTTCTTGCCTTCCTCAGGGTGTATGGTTGTGTTTGGGGGTTTGTTCCATGAGTGTGTGGGTGACTGACTATGAGTGACTGAGTCCCACCGTATGGAAGCAAGGTCCATGGCCTATCATCTCCATGCTGACCATCGCACCTTGTATCGCACGCTCATACCTGGTCCAAAATATATCTCATGCTTGACTTGAGGCATTTCATGGTAGAATTTGGCAGTTTAACACATTGTAGGAGGTGGTCTCACAAGGAACTTGCTCAGCTGTAGTAACAGCTGAGAGGGAGTGTTGTGCTGTTTGTGGCAAGGGCTGTATTGCTAATGCACAGAAGATCATCCCACCCAAAGACATTAATCAGCCTGATCTAAGTATTTGTCTTGGTTCCGTTTTCTGCCTCTGATTCAATAGCCCGACAAAAGTTTCCATTCATATAGGTCGGCACCTAATTCATTTTTGAAAGGATAGATTGAATCTGTTTCCCAATTCTCCTTTAATTAACCAGTTCTAGATTCCAACTTGATTTGAATAGATCTGGAGCGTGAAAAGTTAGATGAGAGTACTTGAACTGCAGGACCTCCAACGAATGGGTGTATGACTCTTAAAAGGCCACAGCTCATTGTTCTCTTCAGAATGAACATAATTAATACAGGTAGTCACAAAAAGCTGGAGTAACTCAGCGGGACAGGCAGCATCTGTGGCGAGAAGGAATGGGTAACGTTTCGGGTCGAGATCCTTCTTCTGCCTGAAATCAGAAGAAGGGTCTCAACTCGGAACATCACCCATTCCTTCTCTCCAGAGATGCTGCCTGTCCCGCTGAGTTACTCCAGCTTTTTGTGTCTATCTTCGGTTTAAACCAGCACCTGCAGTTCCTTCCTACACATAATTATTACAGGCTTTTGTCGTTGTTCCTTTATACATTCTTTCCTGCTGCATTATGGCTGCTGGTTCACCTGGCTTAAACCTTTTTGGGCAGGTACACGGATAGGAAAGATTTAGAAGGATATGGGCCAAACGTGGGTGAATGGGAGTAGCTTAGATGGGGCATCTTGGTCAGCATGGAGGTGATGGGCTGAATGGCCTGTTTTCCTGATGTATGGTTCTATAACTAGATGGCCATGTTTCCAGCCTGAGATATTTCTCCCTTGCAGCTCTGTGGGGTCAACAGACAACGTTGAGGTTAACCTTGTCATTTTCGGTCCTGAAACCCCCTGAACTGTGTTTGCAAGGATGCTCCACCACCAAGACAAGCGTGTGAAATATAGGGCACAATAGATCGATGTTCTGGTGTTGAATTCAATTTGGGGAATTTAATTGGGGGGATGGGAATTTTGTTTTATAAGATGATTAAACTGGTCGAGTCCATGGGCTGAATTATTATTTTATTTATTCTCATTCATCTCCCTTTTTCTAGTTCCTCCCAAGATCCAACCTTCACATCATCTTTTGAAAGCAATAGTGGGGCAGTTTGTTGACCTTCCGTGTCTGGCACATGGTGACCCAATGCCGGAAATCAGGTGGTACCGGGGTGATGAAGCCCTGCTGCAGGGTGCCAGGGATGCCCTTGATGGGCCCGATGGTTCCGTCAGCATTGAGGACGTCGAGCTCTCTGATACTGGCGTATATCGTTGTGTTGCAACCAATAATGTTGGCCAGGATGTGAGTGAGATGACACTGATGGTGTTGGGTAAGTGTACATCCAGACCACTGATAGCACCTCCACAGGACTTGGTCCAGATAAGAGCATGAACTAATCTGTAAGATGACTTGTTTTTCCATGAAGGATGGATACAATTCTCTATTTTTTTTTTTTATCAGAGCCACCGTTTTTTGCTGAAGATGATGCCCCATTCGATGCCGAACAGGAACGACTGGCCAAGGAGAGGGTTATTCTTCCCTGCCCAGCTGAAGGTAGGCAACAGCCACTTGATGCGGGGAAATCTCGAGACTAGGGCAGGACAGATGCTAAGTGCTGGCTCGAATGGCCTACTCCTGCACCTATTGTCTATTGTCTATTGAGAGAGCTTTGACTTCCTTGAGGCTCTGAGAACGTGTCATGGAGAATGAGCAGACGGGAACATTTTTGAAGACTTGGCTTGGGTCTTGCGGAAAGTCTCACCTGGGTATTTGGAGGTTTATCCAGACAACCACGAGGAGTTGCATTTTGAGAGGTTAAATGTAAGGGGAAAGTCTACAGTAAATGGTAGAATGTTTAGAAGCATTGATGTTCAGAGGGATATTGGGTGTGCAAGTCCATAGGTCCCTGAAAATGGCAACACTAGTAGATAGAGCGGTAACAAAGACATTTGGTATGTTTGGCGTCATCAGTCGGGACTTTGAGTACAAGATTCTGGAAGTCAGGTTGTACTAGTTAAAACCTCAGGCCACATTATTGTGTGCAGTTCTGGTTGACCTATTATTGGAAGGATGTTTTGATACTTTGTTAAAACAGTAGGGATTTGTTTGTTATTTCAACTTACCATCTTAAACATATGTACAAGTTAATTTCAGGATTGTTGACACATTTGGGAATCTAAATCTAAATTCTTGATCTAATAATGTATTAAGTACATTTAGTTCATCGAACTTTGGCCACCACAGCTGCCAGAGAATGCTGTACAATGACAATGTTTAAAAGACATTAGGACAGGTACATGAATGGGAAAGGTTGAAGGGATATGCATCTAACATGGGCTAATGGTTCTAGCTCACAAGGCATATTGGTCAGCATGGATGGGTTGGGCTGAAGGGCCTGTTTCTGTACTGTATGACTATAATTCTTATAATTGTGTCAGCCAAATCCACCCGCAGTGTCTCTGAGGTTAACCCAAAGCTCTGGTTCCCTCCACACATTGTGTAAACATAATACAAGTAAGCATTTATCGCTGTTTATGTTGTTGGAAATTATGTAAACTGTGTGCTTACAGTTCTTAGAAGTTATTGGCTTGTGGCTTCAAACTTCTTAATGTCAGCACTTTATTAGAATAATCAGTTGAAGGACAAATTGTGCTAAACTTTTCAATTGCCTTTCCAAATCTGAAGATCATGCAGATTGCAGTTGTGATGATAAGACTAAAGGGAAATGTTTTACTAATCAAATACCGATACAATAATGTAGCTGTAAATAAAAGGTTTAAACTGCGTACTCATCCAACAACCATGCAGAAAGCTTAGTGGTGAATACATTTAGCGTGTGACCCCTTCAAAGCAGAGGTCTTTTGGCTAAATGGAGATGCAGATGGAGAAACTGCAGATGCTGGGATCTTGAGCAAAACACCAAGTGCTGGAAGAAATCAGCAGGCCAGACAGCATCTGGGGTGGGAATGGACAGACGGCTCTTTCTTCCCACCTTAATCCCAACAGCACAGGAACCAGCGATTATGCCGGGCAGTTGGTACCGGCAACCTCCAACAAAGATCATTTGTACACGGAAGGAAGTGACAACAAAGCAATTAGAATAGTATGATGTGATTAATAGGTGAACACCATGATTACATGTCAAAGACATTGCATGTAACAAACGTTACTTGAGATTTTCTTTGAGGATGCAATTAGCAGAATTGATAGATTGGTGACTGGTGACTGCAGTCCGTGAGGATTTCTAAAAGGCATTCAACCGTAACTCATACAAAGTTCTCTTCACACTTCATGATATTGAGGGTACAATTTGGATAAATAATTGGTTAACAAGCAGAAAACAAAAGATTGCAGATAAGAGTCTTTTGTAAATTAAGCTGGAACTAGTAGATTGTTCCAGTGCTGGTCCATCAGCTCCTTGCAAAAATGACTGTGTACCGTGTACAATGCATCTGGGTTGGCGTGGGCAAGCCTTTTCCTGGGTCAGGTAATATGGTGGAGTAATTCCATTTTCCAATCGCTATTTGAATCACTTTATTAATGTATCCTGTGAGACTATTTATGCTATGGTTTCATTATTCTCAGGAACCCCTCCGCCAGTTATACATTGGCTACAGAATGGATTGGAACTGCTGGGCAATGAACCAGGGGTCTCGATTCTGGAGGATGGCTCTCTTCTGCTCGAGTCAGTTTTGCCCCATAACAGCGGAGATTACTTGTGCATTGCAACAAATGAGGCCGGCTCTTCCAAAAGAAAGTCTCGATTGCAAGTCAGAGGTAAACGTTTATGCTGTAATGTGAAGCAACATTCAATACTTCAAGCAAACATACTGAGGTTACTGTTGTGTGGTGTTCAAGAGCCTGATGGTCACTGAGAAGAAGGCGTTCTTGAACCTGGTGGTCATGGTCTTTAGGCTCCTGCACCTTCTTCCCGATGGTACAAGAGAAATCGGAGCGTGGCCAGGGTGGTGTGGGATTTTGATGATGCCTTTTTGTGGTAGAGTCCTTCGATGATGGGGAGGTCAATATCTGTGATGAACCTGGCAATGTCCATCACTCCTTGGTATAGGATGGGAAAATGAATGTGGCACAGAGCAACCTATGATATTATTGAAAAGCAAAGTAGGTTTGTAAAGGGCCTGTCCCACTTTCACGACCTCTGCCGAGTTTGCCTTTGACTCATACTCGCAGCATAGTCGTCACAAGGTCGTAGGAGGTCGTAGATAGGTCGTAGCAGGTCGTGATGCTAGTCGTAGGTACTCGTGGCATCAAGTTGGTCGGGGCGTTTTTTCTAGCATGATGAAAAATGTCCACGAGTAAAAAAGGTCGTGAATTAGGTCATGAAAGTGGGACAGGCCCTTATGACTACAAGGCCCGACAAGTCCCACTTCTGTTTTTAAAAATCGTCATGACAGAGAAGAATTTGCTTTGGCAACTCCTGAGATTTGTTATAAAGACTTTGTATTGTTTCCACCTGCTGTGTTTGCTAGTGGTTTGAATAGTCTTCATCATGCATCCATTAACATGAATTTTCTCCCCATCTTAATTGCCCCTGAGGAGGTGGTGAAGCACGTAATTGAACGGCTGAAATTATTAAGGGATGAAGATACACCGACAGTGCTGTTGGTTAATGAATTCCAGGATCCCAGTTGCAGCAAAGATGTCATTACCTTGGAAAGGGTGCAGAAGAGATTCATCAGGAAGTTTACTTGGGCTTGCAGGCATGAGTTATAGGGAAAGCTTGGATAGGCTGGGACATTGTTTCTTTGACTGAGCTGAGGGTGACCTTCATGAGGTGTGCAAGATCATGAGGGGCATAGATAAAGACTTTTTCAGAAGGTAGAGGATTCTAATGCAAGAAGACACAGACTTAAGGTGACAAGATAGAGATTTAAGAGGAACCTCAGGGGGAACTTTTTCATTTGGAGGGTAGTCCGTATCTGGAATGCGCAGTCGGAGGAAGCTAAAAAAACAAATACAATTATGACTTTTAAAAGACATTTGGACAGATATATGAGTAGGGGGAATTTAGAAGGCTATGGGCCAAATGCAGGCAAATACAATACAATAATACTTTATTAGCCAAGTATGTTTTGCAACATGCGAGGAATTTCATTTTCCAAGTCAGTCATACAAATAAAAAGCAACAGAACTCACAAAATACATTTTAACATAAAACATCCAAAACAGTGACTCCTCCACATTCCTCTGTGATAGAAGGCGAAAAAAAGTTAAATGTCTTCCCTTCTTTGTACTGCTGCGGTCGGCGGCCTCGAGCCCTCCGTTGACGGGACGATCTTGACTCCCGTAGCCAGCGACGTTTGGGTCCTCCGCGTTGGGGCGATGTCAGCTCCCCCGCGCTGGGCGATCGACTGCGAGCTCTCGATGTAAAGCCCGCACGCAGGCTGCGCTTTGCAAGTTTGGTCAGCATGGACAAGTTGAGCTGAAGGGCTTTTTTTTCCATGCTGTACAGCCCCATGACTCTGTGAATCTATTTTCATGGAGATAATAGGCAATAGACAATAGGTGCAGGAGTAGGCCATTTGGCCCTTCGAGCCAGCACCGCCATTCAATTTGGCTGATCATCCCCAATCAGTACCCCGTTCCTGCCTTCTCCCCATATCCCCTGACTCCGCTATTTTTAAGAGCCCTATCTAGCTCTCTCTTGAAAGCATCCAGAGAACCTGCTTCCACCGCCCTCTGAGGCAGAGAAGTTAAGTTGGTGACATGTTTTCAAGACAAAATGGGGTGAAACTGTGAGGGAATGTGAAGGTGATAGTATTCCCAGCTACCTGTTGCCATTGACCTTCCAGCTAGTAGAGGTAGGGTGATGGTGGTAGTGTGTGTTTAATCTCTTTTCCTTTCTTTTGTTCCAGTTCCCCCTGAAATTCAGAATAACTACCAGATACAGAATGTCACTGCGTTAATTAATCAACCGTTGATCCTGGAGTGTGATGCCACTGGTACCCCACCTCCCGCCATCAGTTGGTACAAGAACGGGCAGCCGGTGGGTGCAGTTTTCCTAACATGTGGCTCTTATTGTGAAGTCCTAATAGACTGAAAACCTGTGCTCGTGCACGCCACAACTCTGACACATTGTATTCCTCATTCAAGCCAGTCATTCATGTGGACATCACTCTGGGTGTTCAATGTGAAGATTACTTAGGACGTTAGATATGGGCAACTCTTCCATTTACTATCTAGTGAATATACTTGGCAATAGTCCAGTTGGTTGAGGGAGACTCCAAAATCCTTAGTGGTGGCAAATAGCTGCAAAGGGAAGCATGGAATCAGACCATACCTAGTCCATGCTGTGGACTAGGTATGCATTAAATTGGATAGTTATATGGATGGGAAAGGAATGGAGGGTTATGGTCTGAGCGCAGGTATATGGGACTAGGGGAGATTATGTGTTCGGCACGGACTAGAAGGGTCGAGATGGCCTGTTTCCGTGCTGTAATTGTTATATGGTTATATGCTGATCAAGATGCCTGTCTAAGCTTGTCCCATTTACCCATGTTAGGCCCATATCCCTCTAAACCTTTCCTATCCATGTGTCCGAGGTGTGTCTTGCAAATATTATTATTGTACCTGCCTCAAATATCTCTGCTGGCAGCTTGTAGCATTTACCAACCATCCTCTGGATGGAAGTGTTGCCTCTCAGGTTCCTATTAAATCTTTCCAGTCTCACCTTAAACCCACACCCTCTGGTTCTTGATTCCCCCATCCTGGGAAAAAGACTCCGTGCATGCACATTGGCTGTTCTCCTCGTGGTTTTACACATCCACTTGTTTTTCTCCTGCAGGTCGCCGGGATGAGCAGATTGCGGCTTCTGAATGGAGGCCGTCTGCTGCGCCTTCCCAAAGTGCGTAAGGAGGACTCTGGAACGTATGTCTGCAAAGCCCTTAACGTTGCTGGCAACACCGATAAACATGTCAACCTACTGGTGCAGGGTAAGTGTTGGCTGGAGCATCGCCATCTCAGTTTCTCTCTTTTCCTTCTTCTCAGTAACATGAGTTGATATAAAATGATTTGTCACGAGCATCACTTTCTTGGAGTCTTCAGTGCCAGGGAGCTTGCTGCTTGTCCACAGCTTTTCACGCGTCGAACACTGATCAATACAGCACAAAAACTGGCCCTTCAGCCCAAAATGTCCGTGCTGAATGTAATGCCAACTTGAACTAATCTCCTCAGCCTGCACGTGATTCATGTCCCTACATTACCTGCATGCCCATGTGCCTGTCTAAAAATCTTTGCAACGCCACTATTGTATCTGCCTCCACCACCACTCTTGGCAGTGTGTTCTATGCACCCACAAACATTGCTCCACACGTCTCCTTTAAACTTTGCCCCTCTCACCTTAAAACTAAGTCTTTGACATTTCCAATCTAGGATCAAGGTGTTCCTTGTTTCTTCTTCCAACAGTCTCTACCCTTTCCATGCCTCTCAACATTTTATATACTTCTATCAGGACTCTGTCGTTCCAGAGAAAACAATTCAATTCAGTTCTCCCTCCTGTAATGATTAGAGTTCTAAAAAAACCTACTGTTCCACCTTGCGACCATCCACGGACATTCACAATTTACTGGCGTGTGGGAAGGAGCCGCGGGCACTGCTGGTTTACACTAGAAATAGACACAAAATGCTGGAGTAACTCGCCGGGTCAGGCAGCACCTCCGGAGAAAGGGAATAGTTTTCGTTTTGATTCGAGGACCTCCATCAGACCATTTACATGCGATGGTTTTATCCTCCTGCTCTGTGTTTAGTGCCTCCCATGATCTTCAGATCTGGAATCACTCAGGAAGTGGCTGTTTTGGTGACCTCGGAGTTGGAGCTGAAGTGCCGTACCAACGGAATCCCATTCCCCATCATTCGATGGAGCAAGGATGGCGGGTGAGTATTCCGAGTTTAATCGGCTATTCCTCACTGTTGTTTCATTTTCCTCACAATGATCTACACTGAAGCGTGGATCGATAGATACCAACACCTTCAGAAATGCAAACACATCGTGTGAGCTTGAGAAAGGAGGACCACGCACTTGAATAAAATTACAGAGACTTTTATTACAGTTGATTATGCATTCTGGAAAAAGAATGTGTCAGAGAAATAACAATTATTTTGTATTATATAAAGACTGTTGCAGTGTCTATGTATAGGAACACACACATTTTCTGGAAGAGAACACATCCTAGGTTATAGGAACGGCAGCATATATATATTAGTCACAGAATCATACTGCATGGAAACAGGCCCTTCGGCGCAACTTGCCCATGCTGACCAAGATGCTCCATCTACACTCGTCCCAGCTGTCTGCGTTTGGCCCATATCCCTCTAAATATTTCCTATGTCAAATGCCTTTGTCTCGACCCGAAACGTCACTCTTTCCTTCTCTCCAGAGATGCTGCCTGTCCTGCTGAGATACTCCAGCTTTTTGTGCCTATCTTCGGTTTAAACCAGCATCTGCAGTTCCTTCTTACACAAGTGTCTTTTAAATGTCGTTGAAGTAGCTGCCTCAACTACCTCCTCCCATAGCTCGTTCTATATACCAACCACCATCTAATGTGAAAATGTTGCCCTCAGGTTCCTACTCAATCTTTCCCGCTTCACCTTAAACCCACAGTATGTCCTGCGTTCTTGATTTCCCTACTCTGTGCATTTACCCTATCTATTCCTCACAGGATCTTATCCATCTCTTTTTGGATCACTCCTCATCCAATATATTATTAAGAAAAGCACATCTTAAGTAATTATAAAGATTAATAAACATTTTTTAATATTTGGTTTATTTTAGCTGCAGGGAGAGAATGTCCAGTTTAACGACATGTTCTTATTATATTTTTGGTCATTAGGGGCCTGTCTCTGGGAGGTAATCGCGTGGAGTTTGTAGAAGAGGGACAAGTACTGCGGATTCAGTCAGCTCGCCTCCTGGACCAGGGTCTCTATCAGTGTACTGCCCATAACCCAGCTGGGCATCAGAGCAAACACTTCAAAGTTGATGTCCATGGTATGAATTGACATTTCTGCTGTGATTGCTGCTTCCTTCCAGAATGCTTCCCTTCTCCTGGGCTGTTTGTGTTCAGAATAGAATAACTGGCCACGAACCACACAACACTAAAGTAGTATTGCGTACAGTTTTGGTCTGCTAATCTGAGGAAATACATTCTTGCCGTAGAGGGAGTACAGAGAAGGTTCACCAGACTGATTCCTGGGATGGCAGGACTTTCATATGAAGAAAGACTGGATAGACTCGGCTTGTACTCGCTAGAATTTAGAAGATTGAGGGGGGATCTTATAGAAACTTACAAAATTCTTAAGGGGTTGGATAGGTTAGGTGCAAGAAGATTGTTCCCGATGTTGGGGAAGTCCAGATCAAGAGGGTCACAGTTTTAGGATAAGGGGGAAGTCTTTTAGGACCGAGATGAGAATTTATTTTTTCACACAGAGAGTGGTGAATCTGTGGAATTCTCTGCCACAGAAAGTAGTTGAGGCCAGTTCATTGGCTATATTTAAGAGGGGGTTAGATGTGGCCCTTGTGGCTAAAGGGATCAGGGGATATGGAGAGAAGGCAGGTACAGGATACTGAGTTGGATGATCAGCCATGATTATATTGAATGGCGGTGCAGGCTCGAAGGGCCGAATGGCCTACTCCTGCACTTATTTTCTATGTTTCTATGTTTCAAGCACCAACTATAGTTTTTCACCAATTATGGCTGAGGATTAACTCTGTGCAGATGATGATGCCTCATCTACTTTCTCTGGCAGCCGGTTCCATCTATCTACTGCACTGCGTGTAATAAAGTCACCTGCCTAGTTCCTATCAAATCTTTCTCCTGTCAGCTTTAAACTCTGCCCCTCTCACCTTATAATGCTGCTCTCTAGTTTTTGATACCCCTTGACTGGGTGTAGAGCACAGCTATGAGTTGAAAGGGGGAAAGTTTAATGGAGATGAGCGGGGCTAGTGTTTTGCCCAGAGGGTGGTGGGGGCCTGGAATTCATTGCTGGAGGTGGTGGTGGAGGCAGATACGATATTGGCATTTAAGAGGCTTTTGGATGGAATGGAATGCTTTATTGTCATGTGTGACAAGGCAGAGTGAAATTCTTTGCTTGCATACCAAAGGGACGCAAATCGCGGCCACCTATGGAGCTGACAAAGTTACAAAGTACACAAAAATGCTGGAGAAACTCAGCGGGTGCAGCAGCATCTATGGAGCGAAGGAAATAGGCAACGTTTCGGGACGAAACGTTGCCTATTTCCTTCGCTCCATAGATGCTGCTGCACCCGCTGAGTTTCTACAGCATTTTTGTGTACCTTCGATTTTCCAGCATCTGCAGTTCCTTCTTAAACACAGTTACAAAGCACGCTGGGTTCCCCTTTGTCCCCCCCCCCCCCCCCCCCACCCCACACGCTGGGTCCCTATTACTCACCGATCTTCTCCCTCCCTCACGGCGGTTCCCGCACGCTCCCATCGACCGCCGACCGTGGGTCGACCCGCGAGGCTTCTCCACCGCACCCGAGGCTCCGCTGCCGCATGGATGGGCGCATAGGCACATGGAAGTGCAGGGAATAGAGGAATATGGATCACTTGCAGGCAGGAAAAATGTTCCCAATGTTGGGCGAGTCCAGAACCAGGGGCCGCAGTCTTAGAATAAAGGGGAGGCTATTTAAGACTGAGGTGAGAAAAAACTTTTTCACCCAGAGAGTTGTGAATTTGTGGAATTCCCTGCCACAGAGGGCAGTGGAGGCCAAACCACTGGGTGGATTTAAGAGAGAGTTAGATAGAGCTCTCGGGGCTAGTGGAATCAAGGGATATGGGGAGAAGGCAGGCACGGGTTATTGATTGGGGGACGATCAGCCATGATCACAAGAATGGCAGTGCTGGCTCGAAGGGCCGAATGGCCTCCTCCTGCACCAATTTTCTTTGTTTCTATGTTTCTAGAGGAGATCAGTTTAATTTGGCATGCTTGGCACAAACATTGTGGGTGCAGGTCCCGTTCCTGTGCTGTACCATTCTATGTCTATGTTCGCTGACTAGTCTGAGACTGCTGCAAACACCTTAGCTCAGGCATGAGTGGAGGTTGCTCCTCTGTGGTGCTGCCACTGTGATCTCCCAGTGTCAGGTTAGACATGACGCAGTGGTTTCACATACGGGGGAGAGCGCGGCCCGTTACAGATTATTGAGTCATCAGGCCTTGCGTGGGCCGAGTTTGGACCGTGACCTGATCACTGGCTAATATCCGAGCCTGCTGGCTGTTGGTGAGTGGGAGTTTTCAACCAGACTGATGGATGGAAGATTGGCTTTCAAACATTGTCCTTTGGTCTTACTTCTGGGATGGCGCCAACTTCCCTTTAGGAATTTTCCCTTTTCCCGCCTGGCCTGACAGCTGTGCGCACTGAGGCCTCAGGAGTGCGTCTATTCCAAACCCTCCTGGGCACCCGGAAACTGTTCATTCTGACATAAATCAGGCCAGCTTCTCAGGCCTTTCACCAGAGAGAGAGATAGAGGGAGAGAGGAGCAGCCACTGCAAGGTTTTTGCTTGGTAATTTGGGAACGTGTAGGTAGAATTTCCCATTCCAAGGGCAGATGGTAGAGGAACAGCAGTGGAGGAGTGCTTCTAACAGGGGGCGTAAGTCCCATCACTAAACCTATGTGGGTGATAGAGAGAAGCATCTCAACCACTCACCTCTTCCATCGTGAGAGTGAGAGAGTGAAGGTGGAACTTTGTCCAGGTAGAGTCCAACTCAAAAGCAGGCACTTTGGCCCACCTTGTCCATGCCAACCAAGTCAGCAGTCATTATTGCTTGTATTTGGCCCATATCCCTCTAACCCCCCCCCCCCCCCTCACAGCCCCCACTCCATATATCTGTCCAAATATATTTAAAAGTCGTAATTGCATCCGTTTCTACTGTCTCCTCTGGCAGCGCGTTCCAGATACGGACTACCCTCGAAGAGAAAATGTTGTCTTTGAGCTCCCTCTTAAATCTCTCCCCTCTTACCCGAAGTGTCTGCTGTCTAGCTTTGAAATCCTCTACCCAGGGGAAAAGACTGTGAGTGCTCACTCTACCCATGCCCCTCACGATCTTGTACACCTCAGTAAAGTCACCCCTCACTCAGCCTGTACATACACGTTTATACCAGGCCAGCGGTAAACTAGATCCAAAGTGTGCAAGGTCAAACTGTGTTGGCATCCAGTGCTTGGCCTGACTGTGAGGATGTGATCCTATGCTCCCACAGGGGGCGGCTGTAGTTGCTCACAGTCACAGGGTCTGTCACTGCAACCAACATCTGGTGTCCTGTTGAGCAGCTGCAGTGCATATGAGCGGTGCTGAGCCAGAACCGGGGGGGAACGTCACCATCCACTGGTCAGACTGAAGGACAATGTGTCGGGTCACTTCTGATGAACAGTTGCTGAGCTGGGACATTAACTGTTTCACTCTCTGAAGCCTGCACTGCTTGTGTTCTTTGTTCAGCAGAGTACCAAATGTTGTTTCTCATTGAACGAAGTGATTGAAAGAAACAGCATGGAAATCGGCCATTCAGCCCGCCGAGTCGATGCCGACTATTCACACTAGTTCCCGTTATCTCACTTTCGCATCCACTCACCCGCACACTAGGGGCAATTTACACAGGGAACAAACCCGCATGTCTTTGGGATGTGGGAGGAAACCGGAGTACTCAGACATAATATCTACGCATTTACGGGGAGAACGTGCAAACTCCACACCGACAGCACCCGAAGTCAGGATCGAACCCGGGGGGGTCTCTGGCGCTGTGATCCGGCAGCTCTACCAGCTGCACCACCTAACTAATTGTCTCCCATTCCCCGTCCGACCTCTCTGTCCTGGGTCTCCTCCATGGCCAGAGTGAGCAACACCAGAAATTGGAGGAATAGCATCTCATATTCCGCTTGGGGAGTCTGCATCCTGCGGGCATGAACATTGAATTCTCCCAATTTTGTTAGCCCTTGCTGTCTCCTCCCCTTCCTCAGCCCTCGGGCTGTCTCCTCCCATCCGTCATATCTACAAGATAGGAACTATTTTGTTTCCATTGGCGACTTTGTATCGGAACCAACCAACGTGACGTGTGGAGTCCCGCAAGGTTCGATCTTAGGGCCCCCTTTATTCAACATCTACATGCTCCCACTAGGGCAAATCATGCGAAATAATAATATTGACCACCACTGCTATGCCGATGACACTCAAATCTATGCAGCGCTATCACCAAATGACTATCGCCCCATAGATCTGCTGTGCCAGTGCATTGAGCAAGTCAAAGACTGGATGTGCCAAAATTTCCTCCAACTAAATAAGTACAAAACGGAGATAATTGTTTTTGGTGCTAAAAAAGAAAGGCTTAAAGTAACCCGACACCTTCACTCTCTGTCCCTGAAAACTTCAAACAAAGCCAGAAATCTTGGGGTTATTATGGATTCAGATTTACATTTCGACAGTCACATCAAATCAGTAACAAAATCGGCCTACTATCACCTCAAAAACGTAGCAAGATTAAGAGGACTCATGTCAGCTCAAGACTTAGAAAAACTTGTACATGCCTTTATTACTAGTAGGCTAGATTATTGTAACGATCTCCTTGCAGGTCTTCCAAAAAAAACTGTCAGGCAGCTACAGCTTGTTCAGAACGCTGTTGCTAGAGTTCTAACAAAGACCAAAAAATTTGAACACATTACACCAATTCTTAAATCCTTACATTGGCTCCCTGTATGTCAGAGAATTGATTTCAAAATCCTGCTGCTCACCTATAAATCACTACATGGTTTAGGGCCAAAGTATATCACTGACATGCTTCCACTATATAAGCCTTCTAGACCGCTAAGATCTTCTGAGACCAACCTGTTAGTGATTCCCAGAGTAAATACAAAACATGGGAAAGCAGGATTTAGTTACTATGCAACAAATAGCTGGAATAAACTTCCTGAAGATTTAAGACTTGCCTCAACTTTGACCACTTTTAAAACAAGGCTGAAAACTTTTATGTTTACTTTAGCTTTCAGCTAAATCTTAACTACATTACACTTTTAACTTTTGCACTTTTTATAATGCATTTTAAATGTTGCTTTATTTTCTTTTAATTCTTCTATTTTATTTCATTTTATTATTTCATTTTATTGTATGACATGTTTTTATGTGAAGCACTTTGAGTCTGCCTCGTGTATGAAATGTGCTATATAAATAAAGTTGCCTTGCCTTGCCTCAGCCCTCGGGCTCCTCCTCCTCCTTTTTCCTTTCTTCTCCCCGCCACCCCCCATCAGTCTGAAGAAGGGTTTCGGCCCGAAATGTTGCCTATTTCCTTCGCTCCATAGATGCTGCTGCACCCGCTGAGTTTCTCCAGCATTTTTGTGTACCTTCGATTTTCCAGCATCTGCAGTTCCTTCTTAATAACTAATTGTCTTAACTAATTTGCCTTCACGAATTGCTTTAGATTGAGGAACACCACATATAATCCCTTCAGGCAAAGATGATTCAAATTCCACAAACTCTCAGTTACACACCGTCCTGGCCAACATTGTGTCAGAACAATCAGATTCCTTTTCAGATAAATACTCTGATTCTTTTTACAAATTCTGTTTATCCTTCACATCTAAAGTGATACATTACATCATGCAAAATGATTCTTGTTTTGTCGTATCAAGAAGACAGACTCACTGACGTGCACAGATGCCTGTGCTATGAGCTGTGAGATTCTGCTTCCATTCTTGATAGAATCCAGAAGGCAGGATCAACAACCCATGCACAAGAATCTGTAGATGCTGGAATCGTGACCGTTTTGTCAAACACTTGCGCTTGGTCCACCAAGGCCTGCTGGATCTCCCAGTTGCTAACAATGTTCACTCCCCTTCCCATTGTCAGACCGATCTTTCTGTCCTGGGCCACTTACACTGCCAGAGTTTCCACATGCAAACTGGAGGAACAGCACCTCATATTCCACTTCAGTAGCTTTAACAACCCAATGGTATGAATATTGAATCCTTTAATTTTAAGTGAACCCCACAAGCCCTCTCTCTTTTCCCGCCCCGTTGTGTACCTATTTCTCCCATCACCCTAGTCACCCTGCCCCTCTCTCCTCCTGGGTAAACTTATCTCCCATCCCTGTGTCCCACATTTCACTTTTATCCCCCATCTTTCCCCGCCCCCTCTGTCCCCTTCCACTCATATCCCTCCCTCCAGCTTTACATTTCACTCCTCTCCTTATCTGACATCCTTTTGTCTGCTTTCAACTCTAGCTTTTGTCACTTAAGGGCCTGTCCCACTTAAGTGTCCTTGGCACGCACATTTTTAAAAAAAAATATTTTATTTTATTAGAAGTAAGTACAGTCATATGGCACCAAAGTGCCTAATATATATTTTCATAATACATTTTATGTACAACTTCTTTTTTTTTTTTTTGTTACATTGAAAAAAGATTAGAATAAGAAAAAGAAGTTAGATAGTAAAGGATAGAAAGATGTGAAATATATAATGTGTGAAAAAAGAAAACGAGTAAATGAAGAAAGTTGAGAGAGAAAATAGAGAAAAGAAAATAAAATAAAAAAGAAAAGGAGATCATTATTTATAATCTTGACCAGCCCTCGTCCAGTCCTGAAACAGTTATTTTTTACAATTGTGTTGCACCATATGATTCCAAAAAAACAACGAATGGAGACCAAGTCGTTATGAATTGGTCTGATTTATCCATTAGGAGGAATCGCATTTCCTCAAGATGAGCGGTGTCCAACATACTTGCAATCCACATTTTAAGCGTTGGTATTGATGTACCCTTCCAAAATTTAAGTATTAATTTTTTTGCTATTATTAAACCATAGTTAAGGAATAGATTTTGAGATGTGTTCAATTTATTCCCATCTTCCATTACACCAATTATAATCGTTTCAGTATTAGGTTCCATTCTTGTCTTGAATAATTTTGTAAATATTTCAAAAATATCATTCCAAAATCTATAAAGTTTTATGCAGGAAACTAAGGAGTGTGTTATAGTTGCCTTTTGGGCTAGACATTTATCACAAGTGGTGGATATATTTGGATAAAATTTGTTCAATCTTGTTTTTGAATAATATAATCTATGTACAATTTTAAATTGAATTAGATTATGTCTTACATTAATTAAACATTTGTGAATATATATCAGGTATTTTTCCCATTTAACCTTCGTAATTTTTATCATTAGTTCCCGTTCCCACTCTTCTCTAAGTACCTCTGTCGATGGTAGGTCTATATTTAGAATACTATTATATAAGTATGATATTAATTTTTGTGAGTCAGCTTCAATATTCATTGCTTCTTCCAATAAGTCAGGAGTTACTTTTTGATATCCTTGTATATATTTTTTCACGAAATCGCAAATCTGAAGATATTTAAAATATTGGTTGTTTTTCAATTTAAATTTTAATTGTAATTGTTGGAATGATAATATGTTTCTCATTTCGTACATATCCCCGATCCTTCTAATTCCGAGACTTTCCCATTGGTTATATGTCTTATCAATAAGAGATGGTTTAAATAAAGGGTTATTCGCTATTGGCATTAACAGTGATAGATTTCTTAATTTTAAAGATAATTTAATTTGTTTCCAAATTCTTATTGTACCATATATAATTGGGTTCTTCTTATATATTGTGTTATTCAGTTTTTTTGGGAGAAGAGGATCGTTCCTATATTACAAGGAATGCAATCCTCCTTCTCCATTTTTATCCATTCTGTCTGTTGGATAGAATTATCAAAAAAACACTTATGTAAACCAAAAGAGGTCAGGGGACTTTCACTTCCGAATTTTATGTATTATTACTGGGCAGTGCATATTAAGAATATGATTTATTGGATAGAATTATCCAACCAATAAATCATATTCTTAATATGCACTGCCCAGTAATAATACATAAAATTCGGAAGTGAAAGTCCCCTGACCTCTTTTGGTTTACATAAGTGTTTTTTTGTGATTCTACGTGATCTATAGTCCCAAACATAATTAGTAATATTAGAGTCTAATTTAAAAAAAAAATATTTTGGTATATATACCGGTATAGATTGAAATAGGTATAGTAATTGTGGTAGGAAGATCGTTTTTATTGCATTTATTCTACCTAATAATGATAAGGAAATTTAATCAACGTATTAAGTTTATTTAATAAAGGTATGAAATTAGCGTTGAATAATGCTTTATATTTTCTAGTAATCTGAATACCCAAATATTTAAATTTTTCTGTTGCGATTTTAAAGGGAAACTTCAGTAAGTGTGTAGGTTCTTGAGGTTTTAATGTCATGATTTCACTTTTATTCCAGTTTATTCTATATCCAGAAAAAGACCCAAATTCCTCTATTAAGTTTAATAAATTTGGTATGCTCGTTCGTGACTTTGTAATATATAAAAGTATATCGTCTGCATATAATGAGATTTTATTCTTTGAGTCCCTGGTATTATAGCCCTGAATATTCGGATGAATTCTTATACTTTCAGCCAGGGGTTCTATCATAAGGGCAAATAGCAGGGGTGATAGTGCACATCCCTGCCTATTACCCCTTGATAGTTGAAATTTTTGAGATAACATGTTATTAGTTAAAATTCTTGCCATCGGTTTATCATATAATAATTTTACCCATGTTATAAAATTCTCTCCCATATTAAATTTTTGTAGTACTTTATATAAGTATTGCCACTCTACCTGATCAAATGCTTTCTCTGCATCCAAAGAAATAATTGATATATCTTCTTCCTCTACTTTATGCGAGTACATTATATTAAACAGGCGTCTCAGATTATTAAATGAGTATCTTTTAGGTATAAACCCCGTTTGATCAGGGTTTATCAATTTACTAATATATTTGCTTAATCTTCTTGCTAAAATCTTTGCTAAAATTTTCTGATCTGTATTTAAAAGTGATATAGCTCTGTACGAGCCCGGATCTTCTAAATCTTTATCTTTTTTTGGAATAAGCGTAATAGTTGATTCTGTTAGTGTTTCAGGTAGTTTGTTTTCTTTAAAATTAAAGAAAATTAAAATTAAAATTAAATAAATAAGGGGTCGTTATCTCCTGAAATTTTTTATTAAATTAATTATTAAAACCATCTGGTCCCGGTGTCTTACCATTTTTCAGCGATTTTATTGTTTCACCTATTTCTTTGATTGTAATTTGAGCTCCTAGTTCCTCTTGTTCTAAAAGGTCCAGTATTGGAAGATTACAGTTATCTAGAAACATTTTTATTTTACTATCTTCTATTTTAATTTTAGATGTATATAAGTTTTGGTAAAATTGGGCAAATCTATTATTAATATCTTTAGGTAGTATTAGTAATTCACCTTTCTCTGATTTAATTTTGGTTATAGTATTTTCCTTTTCTTGTTTTTTCAATTGGCGAGCTAAAAGCTTATGTGGTTTGTCACCAAACTCAAAATGTTCCTGTTTTGTAATTTGGAATAGTCTTATTACTCTTGCCGATAAAATTCGATTAAGTTTAAATTTCAGTAATATTATCTTATTGTGTTTATCTGTCGTGGAATCTTTGGCATTATCCAACTCTAACTGTCTGATTTCTTGTTCTAACAACAATTGTTCTGTCTTATTCTTTTTATTTTGAAAACTTTGATATGAAATTATAATTCCTCTCATAAATGCCTTAAAAGTTTCCCATAATAAAGAAGGCAAAGTACCTGGTATATCATTTGTATCGAAAAAAAGTTTAATTTGTTGTTTTAAATATTGATAGCCTTGCACGTCATTTAAAATATGTGTATTAAACCTCCAAAATTTTTTTTTACCCGGCATTCCCTCAAATTTTACTGAAAATGTCAACGGAGAGTGATCTGAGATACTACTAATGTGGTATGTTGGGTTGTTTGTATATGGCATTAATTTCATATCCACTAAAAAATAATCAATTCTTGAATAAGTTTTATGCACCGAAGAGTAAAACGAGTATTCCCTTCCAACTGGATTAGCAGACCTCCATACATCTATTATATTAGTATTTTTTATATATGTATTTAGAAGTTCGCTAGTTTTAGATTTTTAATTACTCTTCTTTTGTTTTGCTGATTTATCTAGATATGAATCTAAAACACAGTTAAAGTCCCCCCCTATTATCACATTTTGGTAATTAAACTCTGATATTATGTCAATAATTTTATCAAAAAATTGGGGGTTATCAAAATTCGGAGCATAAATATTTATCAAAGTTAGTGGGGTTGCATAAATTTCACCCGAAACTATAATATATCTTCCCTCTTTATCTGATATAGTATTCTTTAATTTAAAAGGAATACCTTTCCTAATAAGAATAGCTGTACCCCTAGATTTAGAAGTAAATGAGGAGTAGTATGTTTGGCCTATCCAATTCGCCTTTAATCTTATTTGTGTTTGTTGTTTCATGTGTGTCTCCTGCAAAAACATTATGTCGCTTTTCAACGATTTTAGTTGGGCAAAAATTTTACCCCTCTTAATTGGTTCGTTGGCACCCCTTATATTCCAACTACAAAATGTAATTCCTCCATTCTTTATTTGTCTATCGTCTTGCATTGTAAATCAAGGTAATATTCCTGAATCATATGGTGCAACCAAATACCTCAGAATTTTAGGACTTGGGTGGTCATCCCGGTTTATTAGATTTATATTGCATCTCCTTCTTGTAAAGTGCCTTAGAAAAAGAAAAAAAGAATGTGATACACAATTACTTTCAAAAAAATTAAACAGATAAAAATCTTGATTGTGTTTTAAAAAAAAAGGTGCTATTAAGGTATCTAAGGGAAGATACCTTAAGGACGAATAGCCATCAACGATGGCAAAAAATGTATAGACCTCCGTGATGTTGTTATACATTGAGCTCCTCCCCCTTGGTGAATCCTCATAAAAAGTTACATACCGTTTCATATTTTGTCTTTTCTTATATGAGTTTATCAAACCCAGCAAGTGATAGGTGGGTACAGGAGAGGGGGAGGGGAGATTGGCAGAGAGGTGGAGTAAAGGGCCTGTCCCACTTACGTGTCCTTGGCACGCAAATTACACAACTTCGTGGTCACGTTGAGGCACACGGGCATTGTATGGCCGCGCGTGGCTGGTCCCACTTAGAAGCGCGGAGGGGTATGTAGTTGTGCGCGACATCGCGCGGGCTCCAAAATGTTTGTAGTGAACAAAATCTTCGCGACGTCTCACCACCAACAGCAGCAGAAGCAGGCAAACGATCGCCAAGGTCAGCCTGGGGCTCACGGCCGTTGCGGTCCGGATCCACTCCCACTTCTACTCCCAGAGCGGGGCCAAGAAAATTGAAGATAGACACAAAATGCAGGAGTAACTCAGCGGGACCGGCAGCATCTCTGGAGAGAAGCAATGGGTGACGTTTCGGGTCAAGACCCTTCTTTTCAGACTGAAGAAGAGTCTTGACCCGAAACATCACCCATTGCTTCTCTCCAGAGATGCTGCCGGTGCCGCTGAGTTACTCCTACATTTTGTGTCTATCTTCAATTTTCTTGGCCCCGCATTTTGTGTCCATATTCAAATGATGTCACGGGCTCCAGACGGCTGTGCATACGCATGTAATCGCGCCTGACCTTCGCGGGACTGTCGCAGCTCAACGCGACCACGAGCTCGCGTAATTTGCGTGCCAAGGACACGTAAGTGGGACAGGCCCTTCACCTATCTGCCAATCTCCCCCCCCCCCCTCCCCCTCTCCTGTACCCACCTATCACTTGCTGGGCTTTGTCCCGCCCCACTCCTCACTTTTCTAGCTTACTTCTCCCTGCTCCATCAATGAGAATGATCCCAACCTGAAACAATGTCTGTCCATGCCCTCCACAGGCACCGACTGACTCGCTGAGTTCCTCCAGTACTTTGCTGTTTGCTCTACAATGAATAGTCAAGTTATAAATTTCAAAGCAGTATATTTTGGATTCAACTGCATGGTTTAGGTTTATTATTATCATGTGTACCAAGGTACAGTGAACAGCCTTTATACGCACATTATCCAGTCAAAACAGATCATACTATACATGAACACGCCCAAACCAAACAAACAAACATACCCAAATGTAGGTACACAAAAATGCTGGAGAAACTCAGCGGGTGCAGCAGCATCTATGGAGCGAAGGAAATAGGCAACGTTTCGGGCCGAAACCCTTCTTCAGACTGATGGGGGGTGGGGGGGAGAAGGAAGGAAAAAGGGAGGAGGAGGAGCCCGAGGGCGGGGGGGATGGGAGGAGACAGCTCGAGGGTTAAGGAAGGGGAGGAGACAGCAAGGGCTAGCAAAATTGGGAGAATTCAATGTTCATGCCATCCGGACGCAAGCAACCCAGACGGAATATGAGGTGCTGTTCCTCCAATTTCCGGTGTTGCTCACTGGCAATGGAGAAGACCCAGGACAGAGAGGTCGGATTGGGAATGGGAGGGGGAGTTGAAGTGCTGAGCCACCGGGAGTTCAGGTAGGTTATTGCGGACTGAGCGGAGGTGTTCGGCGAAACGATCGCCCAACCTCCGTTTAGTCTCCCTGATGTAAATCAGCTGACATCTAGAGCAGCGGATGCAGTAGATGAGGTTGGAGGAGATACAGGTGAACCTTTGTCGCACCTGGAACGACTGCTTGGGTCCTTGAATGGAGTCGAGGGGGGAGGTGAAGGGACAGGTGTTGCATTTCTTGCGGTTGCAACGGAAAGTGCCCGGGGAGGGGGTGGTACGGGAGGGAAGGGAAGAATTGACAAGGGAGTTGCGGAGGGAGCGGTCTTTGCGGAAGGCAGACTTAGGGGGGGATGGGAAGATGTGGCGAGTGGTGGGGTCACGTTGGAGGTGGCGGAAATGGCGGAGGATTATTTGTTGTATTTGCCGGCTGGTGGGGTGAAAGGTGAGGACTAGGGGGACTCTGCCCTTGTTGCGAGTGCGGGGATGGGGAGAGAGAGCAGTGTTGCGGGGTATGGATGAGACCCTGGTGCGAGCCTCATCCATGGTGGCGGAGGGGAATCCCCGTTCCCTGAAGAACGAGGACATTTCCGATGCCCTGGTGTGGAACATCTCATCCTGGGAACAGATGCGGCGTAGGCGGAGGAATTGGGAGTAGGGGATGGAGTCTTTACAGGGGGCAGGGTGGGAAGACGTGTAGTCCAGATATGTACCCAAATGTAGTCCTGAAACCAATGCCTTCTGTTGCCAGATTGTAGACTTTCTGCAGACGGCGGTGACTGCAGTGTCCTGAGATGCAATATAAAAGGAATTTATTCTTTCCTCTTAGTTCCTCCCACGATCCGAGGAGCAAACGATACCAGGGAGGTGAATGTCATGCTGCACAGTCACGTCAGCCTGGAGTGCGATTCTCATGGTGTTCCTGACCCTGGGATAACATGGCTGAAGGATAATCGGCCCATTGTATCCAGCTCCAAGATGATGTACGTGGAGGGAGGTCGGCTCCTGCAGCTTCACAGAGCCCAGGCGCCTGACGCAGGATGGTACACCTGCCGAGCCAGAAACATCGCAGGCACTGTCAAGAAGTCATACAAAGTGCAGGTTTACAGTAAGCCCTTAGATTTGTTTTTTTTTGGAGATACAGCACGGAAACAGGCCCTTCAGCCCACCGAGTCCACACAGACCAGCGATCACCCTGTACACTAGCACTAGCCTACACACCGGGGACAATTTTTACCAATGCCAAATTAACCTACAAACCTGTACGTCTTTGGGATGTGGTAGGAAACCAGAGCACCCGGGGGAAACCCACGAGGTCAGAGGGAGAACGTACAAACTCCATACGGAGAGCACCCCTAGTCAGGATTGAACCTGGGTGCTGCAAGGTAGCAGCCCTACCGCTGTGCCACCATGCCCCCCCCCCCCCCCCACTCCGCTACACCACTCTGTGCGGTGACCATGTTTTCTTAAAAAGATAGAGCACGGAACATGTTCATATGTTACAGAAGCAGAATAGGTGATGCTTTAGGTCAGGATTTCTGTGTAGAAGGATCTCGACCCGAAACGTCGCCTGTCCATTTCCCCCACAGATGCTGCCTGACCCGCTGAGTTCCTTCAGCACTTTGTGTTAACATCAAGCAGGAGTAACTGGGATGCAATGATTTAACATAGTGAGGGATCCTAACCTGACAAACATGACGTATCCAGAGGCAACCCTCTTCTTTATTAATGTATAGATTCACATTCCAGGCATCAGTTCACTTTCCAAGTCTAGAGTCATGGAGTCAAACTGTGTGGAAACAGGCCCTTTTGGCCCAAGTTGCCCACACCGGCCAACATGTCCCAGCTAAACTAGACCCAGCTGCCTGTGCTTGGCCCACTAATGACTCTGGTCTATTGTGCATTAATATCTCGCCTTTCCTTCTCTGCAGTTCCACCCAGCATCGACGAGAGCTCAGGCCATCCTTCGAAGACCAAAGCAATAGTTGGTCATTCCTTGACCTTAAAGTGTTCGTCGAGCGGCTACCCACCTCCGGAGCTGTCGTGGCTCAAGGATGGTGCCCGACTGATGGGCAGTGAGAGGGTACAGATCCTGGCCAAGGGAAAGACTCTGAAGATTAAGAACGCTGGAGTGGGTGATGCTGGCACATACGTATGCATCGCTCACAGTGTCGCAGGAGAATACCAGCTGCACTACACTGTCGACATCTTGGGTAGGAAGTTTATGAAAACATACTGTTAGGAGACTAGATAGGCAGCTGTTTGGCACTCTAGCTATTCTACAAGTTCAGACCTGGAGATTTATTAGAAGTCTCTCATGGCTTTGGCCCTGGAGGTAGATATGTATCAGTGTCAGGAACTGTGAGTCCACACCGCAGAACATACTGGGCTGCAGAATGCTGGTGATTCCATCGGGAACCACCAGCTAGTAGCAGTCTGTGTGTGTGAAAATACACCAGCAATCTCAGCCTGCACAGGGCACAGTGGAATGGTCATATTCATAAATTATAGAAGCAGAATTAGACCATTCAGCCCATCAAGTCTATTCCACCATTCAATCATGGCTGATCTGTCTTTCCCACTCAACCCTCTCAATTTTCCTGCCTTCTCCCCATAACCCCTGACACTCCTATCCGAATCAAGAATCCATCAATCTCCACCTTAAAAATATCCAATGCAAAAAAAAAGAAAGGACTTGTTCGGCTGGAAATGTTTATGCTCCATCTTTTCTCATGGAGGCATTGGCCAAGGGAGAAAGTTAAATGCAATGCTATTTTTATAAATGAAAAGTTGCCAAGACGCATATCAATTAAAAATCAAGCTACAAGTATCAAGAATTTTTTTCCCATCACTTTACACCCATCTTCTGTCCAGTAATGAAATTGATAATTTAAAATTGTTGGGCTTAAAAATCAAATTTCTAAGAAGTTGAAAATCTAGTTTTTAATTTTTGCGAGGTGCTGGTTCACTGTAAAGGTGCATACCGTCACAAAAAAAACGCTGCTTAAATGCAAACAAAAGTGGTTCTGTGGAGAGAAGGAATGGGTGACGTTTCGTGTCGAGACCCTTCTTAAGACTGAAGAACGGTCTCGACCCGAAACGTCACCCATTCCTTCTCTCCAGAGATGCTGCCTGTCCCGCTGAGTTACTCCAGCTTTTTGTGTTTATCTTCGGTTTAAACCACCATCTGCAGTTCACATTGGTTCTGTGTTGGATGCCACTTGAAATGTGCTGTCGATTGTCTCCACAGTCCCTCCTCAGCTGCTGAGTGGAGATTCTTCCCCCGTGACTGTGACCATTGATAACCCACTGGAGCTGACATGTCTCGCTTCTGGTCACCCAGCACCGAGAATAACGTAAGTCCCCCTCCTTTCTCCCTTTTCTCGCCATGATGTCCCATTTGTCCACGTTTGACCCATATCCCTCTAAGCTTTTCCTATCCATGTATCTGTCCAAATGTCTTTTAAATGTTGTTATAGTGCCTGCCTGAGCTATGTCCTCTATCAGCTCATTCCATGAGTCAAGAAGCATCTTTGGAGAGAGAAATAGAGTTAATGTTTCAGCTAAATGCCTTTTCGTTCGAACAGTCTGTGTGAAGTTTAGTTGTTTTTGATAAGTTTGTCTGTGATCTATGATGTGGTGCACAACCCTGCTGTTAGTGTGCAACCACACGCACCTACTAATGTCACCTAGTTTGCTATTACGGAGAATATTTCACTCTCTCTGGTTATTCGAGAGTAAAACAGTTTGTTTTTACTCAACTTCCAAACAAAACGAATATTTTTCTGACTATCTAACTGTAGTCCAGTCTTGTGAAATGAACAAAACACACACTGCTCAAGGCACTCAGCAGGTCAGGCAGTATCTGTGGAGGGAATGGGCAGATGCTGTTTTGGGTTAAGGTCATAGGTGATAGGAGCAGAATTAGGCCATTCGGCCCATCAAGTCTACTCCACCATTCAATCATGGCTAATCTATCTCTCACTCCTAACCCCATTCTCCTGCATTCTCCCCACAACCTCTGACACCCGTTCTAATCAAGAAACTATCTATCGCTGCCTTAAAAATATCCATTGACCTGGCCTCCAGAGCCTTCTGTTGCAAATAATTCCACAGATTCACCAGCCTCTGATTAAAGAAATTCCTCATGATCTCCGTCCTTTAATTCTGAGGCTATGACCTTTAGTCCTAGGCTCTTCCACTAGTGGAAACATCCTCTCCACATCCACTCTATCTAAGTCTTCGACTATTCGGTACGTTTCAATGCGGTCCCCCCTCATTCTTCTAAGCTCCAGCGAGTATAGGCCCAGTGCCGTCAAACGCAAGGACAGGGTCCCTTCTTCAGTCTGAAGCAGTGTCACGACCCGATATGTTGTCTGTCCATTTCCCTCCACAGATTCTGCATGACCCGCTGAGTTCCTCCATCTCTTTGCGCTTTGCTCCAGATTCTAGCTCCTGCAATGTCTTGTGTCTCTTGTGTTATGAAGTTTGATCTTCTCCTTGCTCCCTGTCAGGTGGCTGCGGGAAGATGCTCCACTCACTGGGCACGATGGCCCTTGGGTGCTGGCTGACCAGAGCAGGCTCTTCATTAGCCGTATAAAGTTGACGGATGTCGGTCAGTATGTCTGCCTAGCCAGCAACGAGGCAGGTGAAGTGAGAAGAGAATTTGACATCACAGTCCATGGTAAAATTCTTGTAAAAACTATCGTTTATAATTGTGATTTTTTAATTCATAAATCCCAACCTTGGGCTTGCAATCAGAAATGCTTGTTTAATTTAGTAGTGTAATATACCAGGACTTTCTGGGATACATGAGGCAATCTGGAATTACTTTGAAGACTCGCTCGGTGAATCCCTTGGACTTAAGTACAATATCTTTTTTTCATAACTGTGAGTTTTGCTCCCTCCACTTTATAGAGAACTGAGAGATTTAGAGACTTGAAAGGAAATGCAACTTTTAAATCCATCAAGTTCAATTTTTCTCAAGTACACACTGTGAGCAGTTTAGATTATTCCAACTGCTTTGGTGCCAGAAAACACTGAGTTTTGTGTTCTCCAAAGTCAGAGCTAAAGTAACACGCTGTTATAAGTTTCACTGCCAATCTTGTAAGCTGTGCCTTGTTTTGTAACGTGGTGCTTTGTACCGGCACCTCTAGAATGATGCGCATAGAGAGAGTCTTAGAGTCATATAGCGTGGAAAAAGGCCCTTCGGCCCAACTTGCCCACACCAACCAACATGTTCCCATCCACCTACCTGCCTGTGTTTGGCCCAAATCACTCAAAACCTGTCCTATTCATGTACCTGTCTCATTCTTTCTTAAACAGTCCCTGCCTCAACTACCTCCTGTGGCAGCTCGTTCCATACACCCATCACCCTTTGTGTGAAAAGGTTACCCCACAGATTCCTATCAATTTTTTCCCCCTTCACCTTAAAATGGATAATGTAAGTGGATGAATTGGAACATTTATTTCCTTCTACTTTGAGTTGCGTTATTATATTACATGTTAAGGTGTCCCCAGCGTATTGTTGGAAAAAAACTGTTGATAAATGTAGTTTCATTTTTAATTGATGTGAATACTGGCACCTTTTTGTCTACAAAAAAAAAAGTACTGCTTGTAAGCAAGTCTTCGTTGCTCACAAGTTAAAAGGTATTTTCATTACGAAGAGACTGGGCCAAAGGGGTTTAACTGGCTGTAAGTTGCTTTGGGACTTCCAGAGGTTGTGCGAGATATGATCTGAATTCAAGTTTGTCTTTCATTTCCTTTTAAATCTTTTCTGGCAACCTCTAAAAGTTTAACAGAAATTCTCATCGCAATCCGTGCATGATTCTGCAATTTAGCCCCTGGGGACTCAGTGGTTTCCAGCTCTGTGTGTCAGGCTTAAGTTCATTCATTTTCATTTTCGAGGACAGAACTAGCAACCGAGCAAGAGTTTGGATGCGCGGGATATGCAGGGAATAGGGGGATCGCGCGCAGGCAGGCCTGGCATCACTGTTGGCACGCACGTTTGTGGGCCAGTGGGCCTGTACCCGTGCTGTACTGTTCCATAGAAACTCAGCGGGTGCAGCAGCATCTATGGAGCGAAGGAAATAGGTGACGTTTCGGGGTTTCGGCCCGAAACGTCACCTATTTCCTTCGCTCCATAGATGCTGCTGCACCCGCTGAGTTTCTCCAGCATTTTTGTGTACCTTCGATCTTCCAGCAGCTGCAGTTCCTTCTTGAACACTGTACTGTTCCATGTTGTTCCACTTAATTAAACACAAAGTGCTGGGGGAACTCGGCAGGTTCGGCAGCATCAATGGAGCGAATGGACAGACTATATTTCATGTCAGGGCCCATCTCCAGACTGATGGAGCAGGGGAGGAGAAAGCTAGAAAAGAGAGGTGGGGAGGTTCAAAGCAACTGAGACTAGTTTGAATGGTGGCAACTGAAATAGTTTCGCAATGAAACACACTTCACATGGAAAAATCATCACTCTTTTGTCTCTGGATTTGATTAATGTCATTATCTGTCTCAAATTTGAATATATTCAGAACCATCAGGAAAGTGAAGCTGAGGGCAAGATAGGATTGATATGGTCTCAATGAGGAGCAGAGCAGATGAAGCGAATCAAGGACGTTTAATTATCATGTGGACCAGCAACAGAACAAGGACATTCTTACTGCAGCTCAGTGGGTCTTTGATGATGTAGGCTGCCTTTTTGAGACTGCGTGTCCTGTAGATCCTTTAGATGATAGGGAGTTCCGTGCCCGTGAATACCAGAGAGTTAACAGCTTCGGGTTCCTGTGTGTGCATATCGCTGAAGATCCGTCCTGTGCCCAGCACACAGATTCATTCACAGACAAAGCAGGTTGTGTGGTTAAGTCCTGCTCCTGTTCTGTCATACACCTGGTACAAACTAAATGCACAATTTTAAACAAACCCACATTGAGCTCATGAAATGGCAGGACAGGAAAACACCATGTACAGAAATATGACACAAAAAGCTGGAGTAACTCAGCGGGACAGGCAGCATCTCTGGAGAGAAGGAATGGGTGACGTTTCGGGTCGAGACCCTTCTTCAGACTGAGTTACTCCAGCTTTTTGTGTCTATCTTCAGTTTAGACCAGCATCTACAGTTCCTTCCTACACATGTGCAGAAATATAATCTTTTATCACTTGCCATTTTATGCGTATCGTTAACTTCCTCTACAATATTTCCTTATTCCTGCTTGAATCGCTATAATGAGGAGACATAACTGTTGCCTGTGTTTGGTGTCTAGTTCCTCCGGTGGTGAAGATTGTGGGGACTGAGAGTCGGACTGTGGTTACGGGTCAGTCTGTTACATTGGAGTGCTCTGTTACTGGAATCCCAATGCCCTTGATCACCTGGCTGAAGGGCGGACAAATGCTCCCCAGGACAAATGGGATCCTTAAGGTGAGTAATGACATTCTATCCACATAGGATTGAACTGTTCCCGAATGACCATTGATTGATGCAGGAAGAGCAATTGATTATATATTGATTAGTACAGGTGTCAGAGGTTATGGGGAGAAGGCAGGAGAATGGGGTTAGGAGGGAGAGACAGGTCAGCCATGATTGAATGGTGGAGTAGACTTGATGGGCCGAATGGCCTAATTTTACTCCTATCACTTATGACCTTATGACCTTAAGAGGGGATCTGCACTGCAGCTAAGATCCAGCTCCAATCCTGACCTCTGGTACTGTCTGCGTAGTCATTCCACCTTTCCCTGTCACCATGCGGGATTCCTCCAGCGATCCGGGTTTCCGAGATGTGTGGTTTGGCAGGTTAATTGGTGACTGTAAATTACTGTGTGTCGGTGAATGGTGGCATTTTGGAGGAGGGGGGGGGGGGAGTTATGAGAATAATAGAATTGGATTAATGTAGGTTGATGGTCAGCATGGATCAGTGGGCAGAAGGGCCTGCTCTGTGCTACATATTTCCCCGGCTCCATGACTGAGATTGAGCCACCACATCGCCTTGTACTCATTTTCACTAGAGGTGTCACAGGTGCTGCAGTCAGACTTAACTTGCCAGACAATTTTAGCTGATTATATATTGAAACTGATAAAACAGTATCATCCATCATCCGACCTTTGGGAAATCCCGACCAAAACACAAAGTGCAGGAGTAACCCATAGGGTCGGGCAGCATCTGTGGAGGGAATGGACAGATGACATTTTGGATAGGAACCATTCTTCAGACCCTTCATTGGAAATCCCAATAGTTTTGGCATCTGGGTCAAGGTGATGTTTGCCTTTGCTGACTTCCACTCACCACAAGCCCCACTTCCCACACTTCCTGCTTCCTATGCTCGCATCCACTCACTGGGTCTCCATTTCCCACACTCCCATCCACTCACCATAACCCCGATTAGTTTAGTTTAGAGGTACAGCGCGGAAACAGGCCCTTAGGCCCACCGAGTCCGCGCTGACACTATCCTACACACAATAGGGACAATTTACAATTTTACCAAGCCAATTAACCTACAAACCTGTACGTCTTTGGAGTGTGGGAGGAAACCGGAGCTCCCGGAGAAAGCCCACGCAGGTCACGGGGGGGAAGTACAACCCGTGATCAGGACCGAACCTGGGTCTCCGGCCCTGAATCTTTGCTTCAGTAGAGAAAAGACTTATTCCTGATAGATGAAAACGAAGGAAGATATAAAGCCAAAGAGTGAGACTGACAACTCGTGGAGAAGAAAGAGACTGACAGAAACTCGAATCCAAAGTTGGCTTTAGTTGTGATTCACCCTCAGACGTTGTTCTTTCTAAACCAATCTTCTATTTTGGTTCACAGATTGACCGGGTGACTCAAAAAGATGGCGGCATTTATTCTTGTGTAGCCACCAATGAGGCAGGGGAATCTGAGCAAGATGTCCGTCTAATCGTATTTGGTAAGTTTTGGAGAAAATTATACTTCCCCACAATTAAAAAAAACCCCATACAGTGAGCAGGTATTCCATCAGCTTCTCCCTTTCAAGGATATTAAAAAGCATTTCCTTTCTTGACATACAATTTCAATGAATCAATGAGATTAAGTCAGGAAGTCATGATACAACTTTATTGGAGTTTGGTTCGGCCGCATTTGGAGTATTGCATGCAGTTCTGGTTGCTCCAATACAGGAAGGATCTGGAGGCTTTGGAAAGGGTGCAGAACAAAATGATGCATGGATTCGGGGATATCAGCTGCAGAGAGGGGTTGGACACACTTGCTTTCTCTGGAACGCCGGGGGTTGTGGGGAGAGCTGATAGAAGTGGTTTATGGTGGGCCGAAGGGACTGGTCTTGTGCTGTACTGTTTAATGTTTGAAGTGGAGACAGGGTGATCACAGCCCCCACAGGGCAAGTGTAAGTGGGAAAGGTAGAGTTCTCTATTCTTCGTCCTTGTTAATAGAGTCATAGGGTTGTGCAGCACGGAAACAGGCCCTTTAGCCCACCTTGTCCATGCTGACCAAGTTGGTATAAAGGGCTAGTCCCATTTGCCTGCATTTGGCCCACTGCCCTCTAACCCCTCCCTATCCATATATATGTACAATTAACTTTTAAAAATCCTAATTGGATCCACTTCTATAGCTTCCTCTGGCAGCTCCTGCCACATAGAGATGACCCTTTGAGTTAGAAAGTTACCTCTGAGGTCCCTCTTAAATCTCTCCTCTCTCAGCTTGCTCTCTAATATCAGAATCGTCTAACCTGTGAGAAAGCTGTGAGCATTCATCTTATCCATGCCTGTCTTGATCTTAAAACACCTCAATAATGTTACCCCTACGTTGTAAAGAAAAATGTCCCAACTACTCCCGATAACACAAGCCCAGGTAACATCCTGGTGAATCGCTTCTGCACCCTTTCCCACTTAAAATCTCACTCTGTCACATTGTAATGTATTGGACCGGGATTCAGAGGGGAAATTAAGAAAAGAACTGTTTGAGGTTGTGGACAATCACAGAAGAAGAGTCTCGACCCGAAACGTCACCTATTCCTTTTCTCCAGAGATGCTGTCTGACCCGCTGAGTTACTCCAGCTTTTTGTATCTATCTTCGGTTTAAACCAGCAACTGCAGTTCCTTCCTACACAGAAAATTGTCAAATACCTCAAATCCATCATAATGTTCCAAATATAACCAGGTTCATGTGCTTCACGATATATATATATATATATAGAGTTGTTCTGGGTACATTTGTACATCTCAGAACATGTTTATAAAATAATTTTACGTTGAATCATTATTTTTTGCTGTTTGGTTTTTGTATTTCAGACCTTCCTGTTATCGATGCGTCTGTGGATACAAATAAAAGTGTCATTGTGAATTACTCAGTGACCTTTAACTGCATTGCCACCGGAGCCCCGACACCTGGTGAGTCTGAAGTGAAACCTCATTGTTTGAGTCACATTATTCCTTTATGCCTTGGGGCTATGACAGAGTAACGGCATTGTAATTTCAACAAAACAATTAGAAATTTAGTTAGATATCAAGAATAATGGGCGGCAAGGTGGTGCAGTTACTGCCTTACAACGCCAGAGACCCAGGTTTGATCCTGACTACGGGTGCATTCTGTACAGAGCTTGTACATTCTGTGTGTGACCTGTGTGAGTTTTCTCCAGGATCTCGGGTTTCCTCCCACACTCCTAAGTCATACAGGTTTGTAGGTTAATTGGCTTGGTATCATTGTAAAGTGTCCCTAGTGTGTGTCGGATAGTGCAAATGTGCGGGGATCGCTGGTCGGCATGGACTCGGTGGGCCGAAGGGCCTGTTTCCACGCTGTATCTCTGAACTAAACTAAACAAAAAAATGTAGAAATGTGTTACCTGCACATATGGTTTCAGCCTCTCCAAAAATGTTTTTCCTACACTAGTGGTATCATCGCCACAGTTGTTACATGGCACCATTATAATTGTCATGCATTTGCCTCCCGTCTATCTCTGCCATTCCACAGAAATCCAACACTTTATTTTGACACCTCACCCCCTCATCTTCACCATGGATGTCCGGTCACTCTACACCTCCATCCCCCACCAGGATGGCCTCAAAGCCCTCCGGTTCTTCCTCGACCAGAGGAGCAACCTTTACCCAGCCACTGACACTCTCCTCCGCTTAGCGGAGTTGGTCCTCACCCTCAATAACTTTACATTTGACTCCTCCCATTTCCTCCAAACACAAGGCGTAGCTATGGGCACACGCATGGGCCCCAGCTACGCCTGCCTCTTTGTCGGGTACGTTGAACAATCCTTGTTCAATGCGTACCAGGGCCCCATCCCCGACCTCTACCTCCGCTACATTGACGACTGCTTTGGTGCCACCTCCTGCACCCACACACAACTGACTGACTTCATCCACTTCACCACCAACTTCCATCCGGCACTCCAATACACCTGGACGATTTCCGACACTTCCCTACCATTCCTTGACCTCACCATCTCCATCGCAGGGGACAGACTCCTGACCGACATACATTATAAACCCACTGACTCACATGGCTATCTGGACTACACGTCTTCCCACCCTGCCCCCTGTAAAGACTCCATCCCTTACTCCCAATTCCTCCGCCTACGCCGCATCTGTTCCCAGGATGAGACATTTCATACCAGGGCATCGGAAATGTCCTCGTTCTTCAGGGAACGGGGATTCCCCTCCGCCACCATAGATGAGGCTCACACCAGGGTCTCATCCATACCCCGCAACACTGCTCTCTCTCCCCATCCCCGCACACGCAACAAGGGCAGAGTCCCTCTGGTCCTCACCTTTCACCCCACCAGCCGGCAAATACAACACATAATCCTCCGCCATTTCCGCCACCTCCAACGTGACCCCACCACTCGCCACATCTTCCCATCTCCCCCCATGTCTGCCTTCCGCAAAGACCGCTCCCTCCGCAACTCCCTCGTCAATTCTTCCCTTCCCTCCCGCACCACCCCCTCCCCGGGCACTTTCCGTTGCAACCGCAAGAAATGCAACACCTGTCCCTTCACCTCCCCCCTCGACTCCATTCAAGGTCCCAAGCAGTCGTTCCAGGTGCGACAAAGGTTCACCTGTATCTCCTCCAACCTCATCTACTGCATCCGCTGCTCTAGATGTCAGCTAATTTACATCGGTGAGACCAAGCGTAGGTTGGGCGACCGTTTCGCCGAACACCTCCGCTCGGTCCGCCTTAACCTACATGACCTCCCGGTGGCTCAGCACTTCAACTCCCCCTCCCATTCCCAATCCGACCTCTCTGTCCTGGGTCTCCTCCATTGCCAGAGTGAGCAACAGCGGAAATTGGAGGAACAGCACCTCATATTCCGTCTGGGGTCCTTGCGCCCCTATGGCATCAACATTGAATTCCCCCAATTTGGCTAGCCTGTGCTGTCCCCTCCCCTTCCTTCACCCTCTAGCTGTCTCCTCCCACCCACCCATCCGCCCGCCCTCGGGCTCCTCCTCTTCCCCTTTTTCCTTCTTTCTTTCCCCACCCCCCATCAGTCTGAAGAAGGGTTTCGGCCCGAAACGTCGCCTATTTCCTCCGCTCCATAGATGCTGCTGCACCCGCTGAGTTCCTCCAGCAATTTTGTGTACCTTCGATATTCCAGCATCTGCAGTTCCCTTTTGAACACTTTATTTTGATGGCCTGGGTTTGAACGTATTCAAGTTCTAAGCTCATTACCCTTAATGTATCTATAGACATGTGGGGCTTTGATAGTTATCTTGCTTACTATCTCTGACATTAACTGATTGCTGTTCCTTCGTTATTTAGTGTTGACTTGGCTCAAGGGAAACCAGTTGATCACAAGTACGGCAGGTGTCAGTGTGCTGGAGGACGGAGGTATTCTACAAATACACAATGTCCAGGTGTCTGATAGAGGCCTCTATCGCTGCGTGGCATCCAGTGTGGGTGGCAGCACAGAACTGCTATATACTTTACAGGTCTATGGTGAGCTGGAGTCTATACACTGTATCTCTTAATACAATACAATACAATACAATACAATACAATACAATACAATACAATACAATACAATACAATTTATTGTCAATGTGAAGCAGTCTGTCGTAATACATATAATTCAAACACAAAGCATTGGGGAAACTCAATGGATCAGGCAGCATCTGCGGAGAGAATGGATGGACAATGTGTTTGGGTCTTCATCAGTCTGAAGAAGGGTCTCGACCCAAAATGTAGCCTGTCCATTACCTCCACAGATGTTGAGTTCCTCCAGCACTTTGTGTTTTGCTCAAGATTCCAGCATCTGCAGTCTCTTGTGTCTCCTTGTACAGTAACATAATTCCTCATTCAATTAATGTAGCAGCAATGTTATGGGAAAAGTACTGAGCTGAGGTCGACTTTTTCTCGATTTATTAAAGAAATCCAGAGCAAGATTACCTTGCACTGTTTTAGCATCCGACATGTATTCGAAATCCTGCATATCTCCAATGACTCTTCCCCAATTTCTACAGATGCACTATAGATAGCATTACAATTTGGTCCAGCAATTGTCCTGTCCGAGACAAGAAACTGAAGAAAGTCATGGACACAGCCCAGTCGTTCACACAAAGCAGCCCCCCCCCCCCCCCAGCCAACATAATCAAGGACTTTTTTCACCATTTAATCCCCTCTCCTGTCAGACAGAAATCACGCACCACCAGACTCAGGAACAGCTTCTTTCCCTCTGCTATCATACTCTTGAACAAACCTCACATTTGTTAAAGGTGTAATCCAAATCTTCCAATTTACCTAATTGCAGCCCTTACACTTTATTTTATCTGCACTCTCTCTGTAGCTGTGACAGTACATTCCGTACAGTGCTTATTCTCTCTTTTTGCACTACCTGTTGTACTACTTCTTCTTATCGAGTCCACACACAAGATTAGAAGTTGTTCAGCGAGAGCTGAACACACTTCTCGGCATCTGTCTGTCTTGCGCTTCAATAGACAATAGACAATAGGGTGCAGGAGTAGGTCATTCGGCCCGTCGAGCCAGCACCACCATTCAATGTGATCATGGCTGATCATCACCAATCAGTACCCCGTTCCTGCCTTCGCCCCATATCCCCTGACTCCACTATTTTTAAGAGCCCTATCTAGCTCTCTCTTGAAAGCATCCAGAGAACCTGCCTCCACCGCCCTCTGAGGCAGAGAATTCCACAGACTCACCACTCTCTGTGAGAGAAAGTGTTACCTCGTCTCCGTTCTAAATGGCTTACTCCTTATTCTTAAACTGTGGCCCCTGGTTCTGGACTCCCCCAACATCGGGAACATGTTTCCTGCCTCTAGCGTGTCCAAACCCTTAACAATCTTATATGTTTCAATGAAATCCCCCCTCATCCTTCTAAACTCCAGAGTGTACAAGCCCAGCTGCTCCATTCTCTCAGCATATGACAGTCCCGCCATCCCGGGAATTAACCTTCTTGGCTTCTTGTGCGTGGTGGTGGAATGATTGGTAGAAACAGGGCTGCAACATGAACATTCTTTCCATGATCCCCACCTGTTGTACTCATGTATGGTATAATCTGCCTGGGTAGCAACGTTTATCACTGTCTTGGTGCAGGAGACAAAAATATACCGACACCAAGGCACCACTGTCTGCAAAATATTAGCTGGCTATCTGGGGGAGGGTCTCTGACTGCTCTGTCTGGCTCGGTTGACCCATAATCTGGAGATCTCAAACTAGCGAAGCAGAAAAATTAATTTTAATTAGAAAACAATGTCTTGCATTGACATTCCCATACAAATGACTCGTACCAAATTGCAATTGTATCAGTTTCCTCTTTATCTTTCCAGTAGCACGTTTTGTTTGATATGTAGACTAGTTTTGCTGAGTCCCCGCGTTAGTATTGGTGTATCAAGGTCATAGAATCATACAGCATGGAAACAGACTCTTTGGCCAAACTCTCCCATGCCAACCAAGATGCTGCATTTATGCTACTCCCATTTATCTGTGTTTGGCCCACATCCTTCGAAACTTTTCAAATCCATGTACCTGTCCAAATGTCTTTTAAGTATTGTTCTTGTACCTGCATCGACTACGTCCTCTGGTAGCTCGTTACATATACCCTACCACCCTATGTGTGAAAAAGTTGCACCTCAGGTTCCTATTAAATCTTCCCCCTCCCACGTTAAACCCAACCTCTCTATTTCATGGTTCTACTACCCTGTGAAAAAGATTCTGTGCATTTGCCCTGTCTATTCTCCTCCATGCTTTTAAACTTGTTCCTGCACGGCTACTCAGCCTTGTTTCCACACTGGAGTGTGTGTGTGCTGCTTAACCCTTGCACCCCCCAATGTCATACTGAAGATACTAACAGTAACTGCTCCTCCATCGAAGGGTTGCATGTAGTCCTAGTAAAATGTCGGTTCTCGCTTTCCATTTGCAGTCCCACCGGTGGTCTCAGCAGTTTTGGACAAGGTCTCGGTCCTTCTGAACGAACACGTGGACCTCCAATGTGAGGCTGCAGGGGTCCCTGAGCCCACAGTGACGTGGTTGAAAGATGAAACTCTTGTCATTATGATGAGTGAAAGGCTGAAGGTCAGTGGAGTTTGTTTTCCCAGATCTGAATTGATGGGTGATAGTTGGGTACACAAATGTGCATGTTTCTCATGCAGTAGATATCTCAAACAGGTTACAAGCTACCACTGCCAGCATTGAACATTAAACCTCAGAACCCTCCTTGTCTCTCCTGAAGTAGCTGGTTGACAGTCTAGAGCGTTTAGTTTATAGATACTGCATGGAAGCAGGCCCTTCCAAGTGCACGCCAGCCATCGATCACCCATTCACACTACTTCTATATACTCCCACTTTTGCATCCACTCCCTACACACACAAGGCAATTTTCAGAGGCCGTTCAACCTACAAACCCGCTTGTCTTTGAGATATGGGAGGAAATCAGAGCACTCGGAGGAAACCCACGCGGTCACAGGGAGAACATACAACTCCACCAAGACAGTACCCGAGGTCAGGATCGAACCTGGTTCTCTGGCGCTGTGAGGTAGCAGCAATAGTAGCTGTGCCACTGTGCTGCCCTTTGATTGTCATATATACTGACAACAGAACAATGAAACTCTTACTTGCTGCAGCTTAACTGGCCCGTAAACATATTAACACATAGATAAACATATAATAATCAAAAACACAATAAATTAATAACCTCATTGCATTATGAGTATGAGGGTAAATCTGTAGAATTCTTTGCCACAGAAGGCTCTGGAGGCCAAGTCAGTGGATATTTTTAAGGCAGAGATAAGTATATTTTTGATTAGTTCAAGTGTCAGAGGTTATGGGGAGAAGGCAGGAGAATGGGGTTAGGAGGGAGAGATAGATCAGCCATGATTGGATGGCGAAGTAGACTCGATGGGTCGAATGGCCTAATGTTCTATCACTTATGACCTTATTTGGCTTTTGGGGGGGAGGGGGGGTTGTTTGTATTTAGGTTTACCTCTTCCCCGTTTTCTCTTCTGCAACTACCTTCAGGTGATGTGGTCGCATCCTCTTTGTACCTTGATTGTTTTTGCCGCTAGAACTGAGAATGTTTTCTCCTTGTGTAGTTTTTCTCGAACGGCCAGATTCTGTCCTTGGCCAGCGCCCATCACTCCGATTCAGGAACGTACACTTGCATTGCTGCAAATTCTGCTGGAGAGGACCAAGCCGAGATCCATCTGCAAGTTTATCGTAAGTGTGTCTTGAATTGAGGTTAAGATTGGGTGTAGGGCGCCACTCCTCTCCCCTCGTCCACTTGGAGAGGCTCTGCACTCTCCTCTTTGTTGGGAGTGAACTCAGTAAATCACCACGGAGTAAGCTACTGACATGGAGTGCTGTCACCCCATCCTTTTCATAGGGCGTTAGATATTAACTGGGAAAACTAGGGGCCAGTGCTTGGTGCGTGCAGATTCCACTTGTTGCAAAGGTTGCAACTTTCACCCAGATACTCTTAAACAAAGACCAAAGGGCTAAAGGGGAGACACAAGGAACTGCAGATGCTGGAACCTTGACCTAAACACAGTGCAGGAGGAAATCAAAAGATCACAAAGCATAGAACAGTACAGCACCGGAGCAGGCCGTTTGATTCCACAAAGTCTCTGTCGAACATGATGCAAAGACCAACTCTTATCCTCCTGCACATGATCAACCCCCCTGCGTCCCCTGCCTGTCCAAAGGCACATGGATATGGGTCAGGCAGCATCTGTAGAGGGAATAGACACAATATTTCGGATTGGGACCTTTCTTCAGACCCACTGAGTTCCTGCAGCGCTCTGTATTGTGCTCATGTTTCCAGCATCCATTGAGACACTTTCCTTTGATGGCCATGACATCCCCCAAAGTTCTTTATACAAGTTCATTACCCGTTGACGGATCGAGCAAGGTTTAATTTTACCCGTTTTGTCTTGTAGTTCCACCGACCATCCTAGGGCAGGAGGAGCAGAATGTGTCCATTACTCTGAATGGTTCTGTGAGCTTGGAGTGCCAGAGTCAAGCGGTCCCTCCACCCACCCTCACCTGGACAAAGGATGGACAACCTCTGGCCAGGCACGCTGGCCTGGTGTTCAGCCAAAACGACAGTCTCATCCAGGTTAGAATTGCCAGGGAGTCTTTGGTCTTACTATGAAGAGCTTTGCCTTGAGCCTGAACCATGGATGATTGGGCATCTAGGAAAATAATTAGTATTTTTATATTACCTTTTCACCCCAGGAAGAGCCAAATTCAAATAATTTGAGAAACATGGCAACCAAAGATATGCACATCAAAATTCTAGAAATAACGTCCAAGCTAATGGTCAGGAGATCAGTCTGCTGAGACCTGGGTTGGTAAATAAATAGGTAGATGATTTGGTGCATACCCGGACTATCTCCATCCCTCCCCTTTCAAAATAGCGTCATAGAATATCACAGGCCAAATTAGCCTGGGTTTATTGATCTGTGGGGTTGTAGAGCTGTACAACATGGAAACAGGTCTTTTCGGCTCAAATAGTCCATCCCAATTTGACATACCGGGCTATTCCCTTTTGCCTGCATTTGGCCAATATCCTTCTAAAACCTTCCTATCCATATATCTGTCCAAATGTCTTTTAAAAGTCATAATTGTACCCACTTCTACAGCTTCCTCTGGCAGCTCATTCCAAATATGGACTCTGTGAAAAAGTTATGCCTGAGGTCCCTCTTGAATGGACACGGTGGGCCGAAGGGCCTGCTACTGCGCTGTACGACTCCATGACTTTGACTCTTTTTTCCCCCCAATATCAGCTCTCGTTGTTCACTTCCAAGGTACTCCAAGGTCATTTACTCCTTAGCCCTGTTTCATTACATCTCCAGGTGTTTGAACCTTCAGTCAGAATGAATAATGTGGCTGAATCACTTGCATGCCCCCAGTTATACGAATCTTTCAAAGATCCCCAATAAAATTCTCTGTTCCTATTCCCTGTATTATCTAGGTTGCTGGCCTCTTAATCATCATCTCACCCACCTCGCTGCACGTCCCTATCCACCCTGTGACTAGAGTGCGATTGTTATGAAACCTTTATTGGGTGCAGGATATAGTTCTGGATATTGCGTTATGCTGCGAATTTAACCTAAAAGCTTCGCTGAAGGATCATTGACCTGAAGTATTCACTGTTACCGCTCAACTTGTTGTGCGTTTCTGTTGTTTTTGGACTTGTTTCAGATTTCCAGTGTCTGTAATCTTTTCCTTTTATGGCACTTTAGACCAGCTCTGTGTCATTCTCTCAATATGTATTTGCTGCTCCCAATAACGAGCTTGTGTACTCGAATAATGTTGTGAAGTTCCACCATAGGCTTGAACACTGCGATCCACATAACCCATTTTATTAAATGCCTGGGAATCTACACCCTTGCAGTTCCCTGTGCGGTCAATAGACAGTAGACAATAGGTGCAGGAGCAGGCCATTTGGCCTTTTGAGCCAGCACCGCCATTCAATGTGATCATGGCTGATCATCCTCAATCAGTGCCCCGTTCCTGCCTTCTCCCCATATCCCCTGACTCTGCTATTTTTAAGAGCCCTATCTAGCTCTCTCTTGAAAGCATCCAGAGAACCTGCCTCCACCACCCTCTGAGGCAGAGAATTCCACAGACTCACCACTCTCTGTGGTCTCTGTGGTCTTAGGTCTCAGATTATTAGCAAGACTCAGCACCGTTTACAAGTCAGAAGTACTTCAGCCTGAGAGAAACACTGGAATATTTGTGTTGGTCACTTAGATCAAGAGTGCTCGAGTCCAAGATGCTGGACGCTACACCTGCAAGGCTTCAAACGATGCTGGGAAGACAGAGAAGAGCCATTACCTGAACGTGTGGGGTAAGCACAAAGTGTGTCGTACATCTGGTGGCACCGTGGCACAGCAGTTGAGTTGCTGCCATACAGCGCTTGCAGCGCCTGATACACGGGTTCGATTCCGACTACGGGTGCTGTCTGTACGGAGTTTATACGTTCTCCCCGTGACCTACATGAACAAAAATACCAGAGTATAATGTTTCCCTGTTGTAGTGTCACAGTTACGGAGAAAAAAGCGCAACGTCCGCAATAAGGTAGGTTGGAAGATAGGGACAATCCATCTTCCAGTAGACTGATAACAGCGGGAAGGAAACTGTTCCTGAATCTGGTGGTTTGCACTTTCAACCTGTTGTATCTTCTGCCTGACAGGAGAGAGGAGAAGGGGGAATGACAGGGGTGAAAAAGATCCTTGAAAGGGGGTGTGAATGGCTGGAGCCCCTTATCTCAGGAAGGGTAGAGGCTATTTTAGGATCACACTCCAAAGTGGGGATGAACAGGAGAGGTGTTCCACTGGTGTCCTTATCTCTCCATGATGCTTTACATATCTGGGTGAAAAGGATATTTGAGTCTGAAGGAGGAACCTGACATGAAACGTCGTCTGTCCAATCCCTCCACAGATGCTGCCTGACCCACTGAGTTCCTCCAGCACTTTGCGATCTGCTCACGATGCCAGCCTCTGCAGTTCCTTTTGGCTCCACAACCGATTCATTAGTGTTCTTTCCTGGCCTGGCTGATAAGTTTCTTTCGATCCACAAGAATTCACTCTGAAATGGCTGAGCATGCCCACAGTTTAAACGCCCAATCACTGAGTTGACAGTGGCGTCTGTGACCTGCGAGTGAATATTCTTTACAGTAAACGTAAAAGGAAATGTTAGCAGGGCATCAGTTTTAGTTTAGTTTAGTTTAGCGATACACTGCGGAGACTGGCCCTTTGGCCCAGCGAGTCCGCACCGACCAGCGATCCCCCCACATTAACCCTATCCTACCCCTGCCTAGGTACAATGTACACTTATACCAAGTCAATTAACCTAGAAACCTGTACGTCTTTGTGACTCTGTCTGATTCTAATAGTGTAATTGTAACGAGAACAAGGCCAGGCCCACAGCTTGAGGTTGCTTTGCTGAGGAATCCATGAGTTTAGTCAGCAGATAATGAAGAGGTTTGGACTCAATTCCCCTATGAGAACATTATAGATGTCAAGCTAGGTTTGTATCATAGAAACATAGAAAATAGGCGCAGGAGTAGGCCATTCGGCCCTTCGAGCCTGCACCGCCATTCAATATGATCATGGTTGATCATCCAAAATCAGTACTCCGTTCCTGCTTTCCCCCCATATCCCTTGATTCCGTTAGCCCTAAGAGCTAAATTTAACTCTCTCTTGAAAACATCCAGTGAATTGGCCTCCACTGCCTCTGTGGCAGAGAATTCCACAGATTCACAACACTCTGGGTGAAAAGGTTTTTCTTCATCTCAGTCCTAAATGGCCTACCCCTTTTTCTTAAATTGGGACCCCTGTTTTTCTGACGGGCTTGCAGTTTCTTAAAAAAGTACACAAAGTGCTGTAGTATCTCAGCGGGTCGTGCAATGTCCCTGGAGAACTTGGATCAGTATCAGTAGAAACCTGGGGAAGTGTAGGATTAATGGGCTTCCACTTTGCTGTGTTTGGGCAACATTGTCATCTCCAGGTGCTGGCAAAGGAGAGAGAGTTTATCTCTCTTCACTACATGCTGATCCAGCCATGGTGTGTACTTGTAATGCAGACAATCTTCAGACTGTATTGAATGGCTTGTTGCTTTTGGAGACACAGGGAACTCCAGAAGCTGCAACTTGAGCAACACATCAGGTGCTGGAAGATCTCATCATGTCTGGCTGCATCTGTGGAGGAAATGCCTGAAGTCCCTTCTCAGATCAGGACCCTTCTTCAGGCTGATAGATTTGGCGGAAGGAAGAAGTGGGAATGGGTCAATGCCTGATAGTGATAGGTAGATACAAGTGAGTAGTGGGGATTTGATTACAGATGGGTGTTGTCAGTGTAAAAGGTCTGTGTTTAGTTTAGTTTAGAGATACAGTGCGGAAACAGGCCCACCGGGTCTACGCCGACCAGCGATCCCCGCATATTAACACTATCCTACACCCACTAGGGACAATTTTTACATTTTACCAAGCCTACAAACCTGTACGTCTTTGGAGTGTGGGAGGAAACCGAAGATCTGGGAGAAAACCTATGCAGGTCATGTGGAGAACGTACAAACTCTGTACAGACCCGTAGTTGGGATCGAACCCGGGTCTCTGGCGCTGCAAGCGCTGTAGGGCAGCAACTCTACCGCTGCGCCACCGTGCCACCCTTGGTGGCTTCAATCAACGGCTAAAACACTTCAACATTATGGACCATTTGGCCTCACTATGCAGACATTGCAGGGGTCAGTCACATATCTGGACTTGATGGTCACCGTAAGTGTACGGAGACGGATTCATTGATTTGTCTCCCTGACAGAGGGATGAAAATGAAACGCACGATATCTGGTGATATTGTGAAACTGGGCAATAAGTCCCAAAGGTCAAGCTAATTGTGATGGTTAATTGTGCTTCTGATCGAAAATGAAAACCAGACCATATTCCATGACGCATTGTGAAGGTCAGCAGCTGTTTTGTCGATCAAAGCCACATCTGCGCAGTGCATTGCGTGATAGATCAGCATTTTTTTTTCCTAATCGCATTCTTTGCTTCTATTCTGGGAAAACTGTCAAAGGGGTGGGTACATCGTCAGTCAGGGAATTGAGTACAGACATTGGGACGTTATGCAACAGTTGTACAAAACGTTGGCGTTCTTGGAATGTTGTGTTCAGTTTTGGTTGCCCTGCTACAGGGAAGATGTCATTATGCTGGAAAGAGCACAGAAATAATTTAAGAGGATGTTGCTAGGACTCGAGGTTCTGAACCGTAGGGAAAGGTTGGGCAGGCTCGGACTCCATTCCTTGGCACGCAGGAGGCTGAGTAGTGACCTTGCAGGGGTGTTTAAAATCATGAGAGGAACACATAGGATGCACAGCATCTTTTCACCCAGGCTAGGGGAACCAAGAACTAGTGGAGATGGATTTAAGGTGAGAATGGAAAGATTTAACAGGAAACTGAGGGGCAACTTTTTCCACACAATAGGTGATGGGTATATGGAACGAACTGCCAGAGGAAGTAGTTGAGACAGGTACAATAGCAACATTTAAAATACATTTGGTCAGGTACATGGATAGAAAAGGTGCAGAGGCATATGGCCAAACACAGCCAAATGGAACTTGCTTCGATGGGCATCTTGGTCGGCAAGGATGAGTTGAGCCAAAGGGCGTGTTACATTCTATAAGACTCTTTAATGAATATCTGTGTTATAAATGTTCTGTGATTTGGTAAATAGAATATTATCAGTGCAAAATGGCTTGGGTTTCAGTGAGGTTCAATCCACCTCCAATGTTATGTGGGAAAGAAGGGGCAGATACCAGACATGTTCCACAGATGCTGCTGGAAGGAGAGGAGAGAAAGTTGGTGGAATGGCCCGTGCATGGACAGAGTTTTGTGTGGCCATTGTCATGCGGTCAGCCAGGGAATATTCACGTGTTCAATCGGGGGGAAAAAAGATTTGTGGATACTATATGTGGAGAATCTAGAGAATGAGAGAATCTTTGCCAAAAGCACTGACAACAATTGTCAGAACAAATCTATTTGCATCATGGCAAAAGGGGAATGAATTACACAGTGATGGTGAGCTAGAGAGAGAGGGAATAATGGAGGGAGGGAGGGGGGGGAAATAATGCAGTCAAGAGGTAGCGACTATCAGGCTCTTGAGCACAGAACAACAATAACCTCAGCAGCTATCACTGTCTCATTGGTTGCACTACAGACTTCAGATTCGCACTACTATGGTGGCATAGTACTAAAATTATTAATTTATTGTATGATTTGATTATCATATATTTAGCGGTATTATTGTGTTAACGAGCCTGTTGAGCTGCAGCAAACAAGAATTTCAGGTCTGAAGAAGGGTTTCGGCCCGAAACGTCGCCTATTTCCTTCGCTCCATAGATGCTGCTGCACCCGCTGAGTTTCCCCAGCAATTTTGTGTACCTAAGAATTTCAGTTTGTTCTATTGTTAGTACATATGACAGTTAAACACTCTTGACTCTAAATCCAGCAAAATTCTACTTTTTGCTCCCCATAATCTCATCTACTCCTTATCTTAAGCTGCAGCAACTAAGAATTTCATTGTTCTGTTGCTGGTACAGACGCACTTTTGATTTGGTGAAGGATGGGAGAGGGTGAAAACGGGAAGGGGAAAAAGGAGTGAATAAAGGAAAGCAGAATGAACGGCAGACAAATTAGAGGATGCAGTGGTTGGTGGGAAAAGGGGACGCCTTTTGAGGCCAGGTAAAAGAACAGGTGAAATGTGATCTGTTCTGATGGACTTGCTCTGATGAAATGTTTTGCAGTGCCCCCATCGTTTCACCGACCAATGGACCAGACATCTGTGACGGTGATCGAGGGAAACTCCTTGAGCTTATTTTGTGAATGCAGTGGGATTCCATCTCCCCGCCTTCAGTGGTGGAAGAATGGTAAGCAGATGGATTCACTGGCTTGTATCTCAGTTCGTCGACCCTGGAATCAGGCAGCATCTTTCAGCATAGAAACATAGAAAATAGGTGCAGGAGTAGGCCATTCGGCCCTTCGAGCCTGCACCGCCATTCGATATGATCATGGCTGATCATCCAACTCAGTATCCCATCCCATCTCCATACCCCCTGATCCCTTTAGTCACAAGGGCCACATCTAACTCCCTCTTAAATATAGCCAATGAACTGGCCTCAACTACCTTCTGTGGCAGAGAATTCCACAGATTCACCACTCTCTGTGTAAAAAATGATTTTCTCATCTTGGTCCTAAAAGACTTCCCTCTTATCCTTAAACTGTGACCCCTAGTTCTGGACTTCCCCAACATCGGGAATAATCTTCCTGCATCTAGCCTGTCCAACCCCTTAAGAATTTTGTAAGTTTCTAACAACATCAAGCACTGTCTCCCTTTCCCATTCTAATGTCGAACTTTACTGGGATGTGAATTGTACTCTTTGTTTTGATTGAAAGATACAGCGTGGGAGCCCACCAAGTTGATCAACCATCGATCAACCGTGCCCACTAATTCTATCTATCCCCCTTCCTCATCCTCTCCCTACACACTAGGGGCCATTTACAAAGACCAATTAATTTGCAAACCCCCCACGTCTTTGAGATGTGGGAAGAAACCGGAATACCCGGAGGCAACCCATGCCATTACGGGGAGAACGTGCAGACTCCACACAGACGGCAGCCGAGGCCAGGATCAAACTCTGGTGCTGTGAGGCAGCGACTCTACCAGCTGTGCCACTGCAGCAGAACAAGGTGTTGCATTAACCTGGACCAAAGACTCTTCTTAGAGACATTAACTGTTTCGCTCGTGGCTTGAACAGCTCCCTTCCTTTCCCCCTCCCCCTCCCCACCCTCTTCACCCTCCAAGCAACCTGCTGGGTTCTTTCAAGGAAACACATCTTCCGGTAACATTGTCCAAGTTTGCAAACAAATATTAGTGGAGGGTGCAGTAAATGTGAGTGAGATGAAAACTGGTGAGTTGCCAAATTCCTCCCCATCTTTGGGATTAAGCATGTTGTTTTTATCTTTTGTACATCTCTGTTGTGCCCTTGCTGCAGTTTACAGACTTGGGCCCAGTGTACCTCGCTAAGTAAGACGTGGCAGATTTCATCCCGTTGCCATTTGACTTGCCAAGGTCAAGGAACTCCTCCTCCGCTACTCCATAAAAATCTGCTCAGTTGTCCTATTGCCCTTTTATCCACGTTCCCAAGTTCCCGGAGTAGCTGCAGAATTGCTAAGATGTATGACGTACTCCATACACATCATTCATTTTCCATGTCCATGCCAACCATCAATAAACCACTCGCACTAGTTCTATGTTTATACGACCATCACTCCCACTCCCTACACACTGGGGGGGGGGGGGATTTACAGAGGCCAATCAACTTACAAACGTGCATGTCTTTGGGATGTGGGAGGAAACTGGGAGCACCCAGTTGGTAAGGATCACAGGGAGAATGTACAAACTCCACACAAACAGCATCCGAGGTCAGGGCAGATCCCGGCTCTCAGGCAGCAGCTCTACCAGCTGTGGCTGATGCCTTTTTCATGCAGATGACAAGTAATGAAGTTCCATTCAATAGTCACATCGTAAATTATATTTTGACCGCAAAAAAAACATGTTTTTGTTTGGATATGGTAGCATAGTGATTAAAATACTGGACTGGTGTCAAGAGGCTTGGATTGATCCAAGTTCACCAGTGGAAATCTAAACGACAGCTAGAGAATTTAACTTCAGATGATTTAATAAACATGGAATGAAAATCCGGTATTGGGTCTTGCAGCTGAATCTAATGGTTTGCTGTAAAACAGACTAAAGCACTGACGTGGTCCAGGGAAGGAAATGTACGGAGCTCACCAGGTCTGGTCTATATGTGACTCCAGTCCAAGGTAAAGTGGTTGACATTTAACTGCTCTCTGAAATGGCCAGCTATTTACCCTGGAATCTATTTTGGATGAACAATAAATACTAGCATTGCCAACAACTCATTGACAACCTGTAAATGATTAAGTGAAGAATCAACTTGGCTAAAGACTAAATGTCAGAGTAATGATGTTCATTGTCAGATGCTTGGGAATCTGTGTAGGAATCATCTCTGTCCACAGTCTCTGCAGGTTATCTGGGCTTGGATGTAATGGATCTGAGTCGAAATTTCAGAGTTTAGTCAACTGTGAAGAAAACTATCAACCTCTTCTTCACGAGGATAAGACTGAGGTTGGTCTGATGTGACTTTGAAGACAGGCTGTACAAGTCACTAGTGAGACAACACTTGGAGTACTGTGCGCAGTTCTGGTTGTTGAGTTATAGGAAATATGTCATTAAGTTGAAAATGAGGAGATATAATAAAGGAATTCAGTTTCATGAACAGTGAATATGACTTCAAACCAATTCTATTGAGGCGTGAAATTGTCAAAGGAGGGTATAAATTATATTTGCAATTGACGAGCTTTCCAGTGTATTTTCTGAATATTATATGTTCTCTGTTCTGACCATCTACCACAGGGCTGCTCCTCACTTCAGAGGACAATGGGCACATTATTGTCCATTCAGGAAGGCAAATGCTGCGAATATTAGGCACTCGGATATCGGACAGTGGAAACTACACGTGTGTGGGGACCAACCTGGCTGGGACAAGCTCACAGGACTACAGCGTGGAGGTGTATGGTGAGTGTTAGTGAGCTGAGAAGCCGCAGAGATGGGGATGGTCCTTCATCATGTGTGTTAAAACCACAGTGGAGTTCTGAACTCCAAAAGAGAGACGCTTAACAACACTTGAGTTTTAAATCCAAGAGGCTCAAAAAGTCAAGTCAAAGTCAAAGTATCCTTTATTCTCATTCAGACCTTTCGGTCTGAACGAACTTTCGTTGCCTTGCAGTCATACATATAATAAAATAACAAAACACACAATAAACACAAATTTAACATCCACCACAGTGAGTTCTCCAGGCACCTCCTCACTGTGATGGAAGGCAAAAGTCTTAATTGTCTTAAGGCTGGCCCAATGTGCCAAATTGGTCAGTATGAACAAGGGAGGGCCGAAGGGCCTGTTTCCATCCTGTGCAGCTCTATGCCTCCTGCATTGAACTGTGTACTATTCATACCGAAGCAGAACTTAACTGGAGAGTTAACGCTTGCTTTGCCTGAGGTAGTGGGCACCCAGGTTTACTTTGAAAGGTGATGGGAGTCTGGAATGTCCATCATATTCCACATTGTTCTTACAATAGATTTCCAAGTGTTTGCTCCCAACTACCACCGCCACCCTCCCCCATCCCCACTCCCACCTTTCCACTGTGGCCCATAAATCCCATGTGCATTTGACCCCAGCTTGTAATTGCTTGGCCTACCTGACCCCAATGCCAATTTGATTTCATCCCCCAAGCCTCACTGATATACCGCCAAATGCTTCTAAATACCTTGGTCTTTGTTTGCACCCCTTAATTCTCCTGAACCATTCTGCCCCCAATGCTAAATTGAACAGAAGAGATTCGGCAGGAATTTATCTGGGATTGTGGGCTGACGTTATAGGGAGAGGTTGGATAATAATAATAATAAATTTTATTTAATGGGCGCCTTTCAGACATCTCAAGGACACCTTTACATAGTAATCGGAATAACATATAATCGGAATATAACAAGTAATAAAGACATCACAGAGACACAAATTAAAAACAGAATTCAATCCAAAAACAGAAAATCAAAAACACAGTGTGAAGATAGACCTCTCCAACCTCTCTGGAGTTGTTTCTTGTTTCTTTGGAACGTAGGAGGCTGAGGGATGACCTTGTTGAGATTTATAAATTCACGAGGGACATGGTAAAGTCGCAGTCTATTTCGAAGGGTAGTGCATTCAAAAACTCGAGGAGATGGGATAGAGATGAGAGGGGAGAAATGTCCGTGCTGTCTGATTATGTCTCTGACCCTTGCCGACATCCCTCTTTGTTGCAGCCACACCAACCATCAAGAATGGCGATGGGCAGCAGACAGAGGTCTCTGTTATCAAAGGAGCAGCGGTCACGTTGAAATGTGATGCACACGGCGTTCCTCAGCCGACACTGACGTGGGTGAAAGACAGCCGGCCCCTGGTGACCACGCAGGATATCTGGGTGGGGAACGAGGGGCAGCTCCTGCACATACAGAGCGCTCAGGAGCAGCACGCGGGCCGCTACACCTGTCTGGCCGTCAATCCTGCTGGACGGGCACAGCGGACATTTGCTCTGAGTGTTCTTGGTAAGAGCTCAACTCACTACTGCTTATGATGCAGCCTGTCCCACTGAGTTACTCCAGCTCTTTGTGTCTATCTTCGGTTTAAACCAGCATCTGCAGTTGAAGGGTTTCGGCCCGAAACGTCGCCTATTTCCTTCGCTCCATAGATGCTGCTGCACCCGCTGAGTTCCTCCAGCAATTTTGTGTACCTTCTGCAGTTCCTTCCTACACACTGCTTGTAAACTTGTACTTCAGTCTGACTGTGCCTAGGGACAGTAAGATGTTTACAATAAATTAACAACCACCACACTAAGTACCAATAACAGTGCAAACCGAAGTCCATAGTGCATCTAGAGACACTGTTGCTGAGGTTAGTTTGTGAGAAGATGCTGCTCTTGAACCTAGCGATCATTGGCTGCAGGTCACACCCTACATCCCACCTCCCAATCCTTGGGTGACGAGCTGTCGGAAATAAATGCTCCGTTTAACAAGACATTAACGTTTATTTGAAGTGGGTGAAATAAGGGCGAGGAGGAATGTAATTTGAACACTTGTCCAATAATGTTGCAGTCATTTATTTATTGGAAAGGCAGAATGCTGAGTGGTTGGTTCAAACCCAAGTCTTTCTCACCACGTGGCGCAAGAAGCTGCAGATGCTGGAATCCTGAGCAAAACACAAAGTGCTGGAGGAACTCAGCAGGTCAGGCGGCATCTGTGGAGGGAATGGACAGATGACGATTCAGGTCAGGATCAGTCTGGAGATGTGTCCAATCTGAAACGTCGTGTGTCCATTCCTCCCCACAGATGCTGCCTGACCCGAGTTACTCCGGGGTTTTGTGTTTTACTTTGTAACTATGTGTCTGCTGCTCAGTTCAGTCTGTGATTCGTTACATCTTGGAGTGGTTTCTCTAAGGACTGCCATGGCTCATTTTATTTCTGCATTTGAAGATCATCCTTCTCTCCTGCATTTTGCTTTGAGCTGAGAAGGTTTTGATTGAAGGATACAACATGGTCCTTCGGCCCACCGAGTATAGACCGACAATCGATCACCCAGTCACGCTCGTTCTGTTATCCCACTTTCTCATCCACTACCTACACACTCGGAACAATTTAGCCACAGATCTCAGCGTCTTTGGGATGTGGGAGGAAACGGGAACACCCGCAGGAAACACACGTGGTTACACGGGGTCGATTTTTTATCTTATTTACAAGTGTGTGAATTGCCCGCAGGAGACGTGACACAATGAGGTGGTTTTTGTTCACCATCGACATTCCTTCAGAAGTAGCCAAAATGTAGAAACACAGAAGTACAGATGCTGGTTTTGTGTCGGAGTCTAATGAAACGTCCTGACCTTCTTCTTCTTGCGTTTGAGGCAGCAGAGATTATGTAATGACCTCCACCTGGCGCTGTAGTCAGTTCAATGTGCTGTTGTCGAGGGGCATGAGGTCTACCCCTCCACAGGGAAGAAACACAGAAGTACAGATGCTGGTTTTGGGTCAGAGTCTAATGAAACGTCCCGACCTGTAAAGTCGCCCACTCCAGGTGCTCCGGTTTCCTCCTACATTCCCACGGCATTCGGGTTTGTAGGTTAATTGGCTTCTGTAAAATTGTAAATTGTCCCTAGGGTGTAGGATAACGCTAGTGCACGGGGGTGATCGCTGGTCGGAGCCGACTCGGTGGCCTGAGAGGCCATTTTCCACGTTGTTTCTCTAAAGACTGAACTGTGTGTACATTGTGTGTGTGTGTGTGTGGTCAGTCCCTCCAGCTATCCTTGGGGAGATGGGATCTGCAGAGAACACCAGCACCCTCCTCAGCAATCCCCTCACTCTGCTCTGCGAGGCCTCAGGGACCCCACCGCCAACCTTCACCTGGTTCAGAAACGGATCACCCATTGTCTCCAGCAGTAACGTGCAGGTGCTCTCAGGTAGGAACTTAACCAACCTTCTACTGCCTTCAATATTTACCATGCTGTAAATGTTACATGGATTTCCCCTGTGACTGAAGGTGACGGTGTTCATCACTCAGAGGGCAGTCAATACATGTACACCACAAGGTAAGTCCCTAAGCTTAGACCGTGACTTCTGAGTTACAAATAGCTTCCAGTTCAGGTATGATCCTCTGGCTAGCATTGTGGATTGTAGCGAATGCTCAAAGACACTTGTATGTACAGACACATCGAAACAATATGATCCTAAACAGTGCTTATTTTGTAGAGATATAGGTGCTGATACATGTTAACATTTCACATGATGTTCTCAACTTGTATATCAATATAGTTATCGCTTTGTACTGGTGCTGATCCTGTGTATATGCACTTGCAGGCACAGGATTACATATACATGAGAGCAAGCACACCCATGTCCATGCATAAGTGCCCACAACCGCGCACACACAATGCATGTATGCAGGGACAAGCAAATGGTTTGGCCATGTATGAAGAATGATGTTGAAGAGCCTCTTGCTGCTTAACATCGATGGGTTAATGGTTGCATTCAATTTACTCCACAGCCTAGAGCCAACACCTGGCGTTACCTGACACTGGGATAAATCTGCCTCTCTCACATCAGCTAAACCCATCGTTTGACTTTTTTTTCTCCATTGCGCTATTTGTAAGAAGAAATAAATCATCCTTTTGATGTTTGACAAATAGTTGGAATTGCAAGAATCTGAAAAGCAAGGTGTGGTTGGAGATGACTTCAAGGCTGCAGCCCGAGCAGTCTTGCCCTGTAATTAACTGTTAGTGAGCCTACACAGGAGTGAGTGCAGAACTGTGTAAACTTCCCCCTGATAGAGCTGTACAGCGCGGAAACAGGCCCACCAAATTGCCATAATAGGCTTGTCCCATTTACATGCATTTGGCCCTTATCCCTTTAAACCTTTTCTATCCATATATGTGTCCAAATGTCTTTATAAAATTGTAATTGTAATCGACAGCTTCCTCTGGCAGCACCATCTGAGGGGAAATGTTGCCCCTGAGGTTCCTCTGAAATCTCTCCCCTCTGATATGTTCTCATATGTTCGAGGGGCAGAATTAGACCATTCGGCCCATGAAGCCTACTACACCATTCAATTATGGCTAATCTATCTTTCCCTCTCAATCCCTTTCTTCTGCCTTCTCCCCATAACCTCTGACACCATTACTAATCACGAATCTGTTAATTTCTGCATTAGATTCACCACCCTCCAACAAAAGAAATTCCTCCTCATCTCCTTTTTAAAGGTACGTCCTTTATTCTGAGGCTGTGGCCTCTGGTCCTGGACTCTCCCACTAGAGGAAACATCCTCTCACCTTCCTACTAAGTTCTTACCTTAAACTTGTGCCCCCCAGTTTTAGAATCCTCTACCCTGGTAAGAGGACTGTGCCAACTAACTTTATTCGTGGCCCTCATATTCTTATACACCTCAATAAGGTCACCTAAGCTTCCTAGGCTCCACAGGAAAAAGCCCCTGCTTTTACCAACCTCTCCCTTTTTTAAGGAAGGACATTCTTGCTATTGAGGGAGTGTAGCGTAGGTTCACAAGGTTAATTCCCGGGTTGGCAGGACTGACATATGATGAAAGAATGGGTCGACTGGGCTTGTATTCGCTGGAATTTAGAAGGATATGAGGGGATCTTATAGAAACCTATAAAATTCTTAAGGGATTGGACAGGCTAGATGCAGGAAAAATGTTCCCGATCTTGGGGGTCGTGAACCAGGGGTCACAGTTTAAGAATAAGGGGAAGGCCATTTAGGACTGAGATGAGGAAAAACCTCTTCACCCAGAGAGTTGTGAATCTGTGGAATCCTCTACCACTGGAGACAGTGGAGGCCAATTCACTGGATGTTTTCAAGAGAGAGTTAGATTTAGCTCAAGGGATATAGGGAAAAAGCAGGAACGGGGTACTGATTTTAGATGATCAGCCATGATCATATTGAATGGTTTGAAGGGCCGAAATGCCTATTCCTGCACCTATTTTCTATGTTAACTCAAGCCCAGGTAATATCCTGGGTGAATCGCTTATGCACTCTTTCCAACTTTATATGCTTTCTGTTGTCTCATGGGAACGTTGTGAAGTAGGGAGTTGTGAACCTCACGTCTGCGGCTTTATGGTGCTTAAATAAACAGCAGTGTGGCCAGCTGACGATTGGGGCGCTATGCTTAAGCATGGATCTTGAGGAGAAATCTTTATGGGCCTGTCTCACTTAGGCGACTCTTTAGGCGACTACCAGGGACTAGTTTTAATTGAATTCACCCACGACACCTGGTGACAACCTACGACAGCAAATATTGTCACCACTGTCGCTGAAAAATGTTGAAAATTGTCAAAATTTGGCGACAGTCACCTGTAGTCGCCAAAAAATTCAGGCCCATAGAGTCGAATCTGGGATTAGACTTCCCAACACATTCATGCTCTGCTACACTGGTAATTAATTGCTTTATTGCCAAGTTATATTGTTGGTGGCACAGTGGTGCAGCGGGTAGAGCTGCTGTCTCACAGCACCAGGGACCTGCGATCAATCCTGGTCTCAGGTGCTGTTTGTGTGGAGTTTGCACATTCTCCCTGTGACCTTGTGGGTTTCTTCCCAGTGCTCCGGTTTCCTCCCACATCCCAAAGGTGTGTAGGTTTGTTGGTCAATTGGCCTCTAAGGGATGGTGTGTAGTTGGGAGATGAGAAAGTGGAGCTAGTGGGAAAGGGTGATGGATGGTCAGTGTGGACTCATTGGGCCAAAGGGCCTGATTCCTTGCTGTATCTTTCAATCAATATCTATGTTTAGTTTAGTTTAGAGATACAGCATGGAAACAGGCCCTTCGGCCCGCAGATTCTGCACCGACCAACGATCGCCCATTCACTAGCTCTGTCCTACCCACTAGGGACAATGTACAGAGGCCAGTTGATCTACAAACCTGCATGTCTTTGGAAAGCGCGTGGAAACCAGAGAACCCAGAGAAAATCCACATGGTCACAAGGGGAACGTAAAACTCCGTACAGACAGCACCCATAGTCAGGATTGAAGCTGGGTCTCTGCCGCCCTAGGGCAACAACTCTACCGCTGAGCCACCGTTCTGCCCAAAAGATATACGTAGACACAAAAGATACACAGTAGGTGTTATTTATGGTCAGAGATTGTGTCCTTCAGGCAATGCTACTGGTAAAATTTACAGGCATTACTCAAGTAAGTTTCATAGAAACATAGAAACATAGAAAATAGGTGCAGTAGTAGGCCATTCGGCCCTTCGAGCCTGCACCGCCATTCAATATGATCATGGCTGATCATCCAACTCAGTATCCTGTACCTGCCTTCTCTCCATACCCCCTGATCCCTTTAGCCACAAGGGCCACATCTAACTCCCTCTTAAATATAGCCAATGAACTGGCCTCAACTACCTTCTGCGGGAGAGAATTCCACAGATTCACCACTCTCTGTGTGAAAAAAGTTTTCCTCATCTCGGTCCTAAAAGATTTCCCCTTTATCCTTAAACTGTGACCCCTTGTTCTGGACTTCCCCAACATCAGGAACAATCTTCCTGCATCTAGCCTGTCCAACCCCTTAAGAATTTTGTATGTTTCTATAAGATCCCCCCTCAATCTTCTAAATTCTAGCGAGTACAAACCGAGTCTATCCAGTCTTTCTTCATATGAAAGTCCTGACATCCCAGGAATCAGTCTGGTGAACCTTCTCTGTACTCCCTCTATGGCAAGAATGTCTTTCCTCAGATTAGGAGACCAAAACTGTACGCAATACTCCAGGTGTGGTCTCACCAAGACCCTGTACAACTGCAGTAGAACCTCCCTGCTCCTATACTCAAATCCTTTTGCTTTTCCACAGTATCTTTCTCCCCTGCTGGCTCCTGTTATTTGCACCGCTCATTCAAGTTTGCACAAAAGGATGTGAGTTATAGATTTACTGCTTGAACTATTTCTGACCCTTCCTTCGTCTTTCCAAGGTGGCCGGACCCTCAGACTGAGCCGGGTACTTGCGGGGGATACTGGACGTTACGTCTGTGTGGTCAACAACACTGCGGGGGAAGCCAGGAAGGATTTTCACCTCGATGTATTGAGTAAGGACAACAAAATGTGGAGGATTGTATTCAACAAGTCATTGCTCTAAGATAGACACAAAATGTTGGAGTAAGGCACACAAAAATGCTGGAGAAACTCAACGGGTGCAACAGCATCTATGGAGCGAAGGAAATAGGCAACGTTTCGGCTTATTTTTGTGTACCTTCGATTTTCCAGCATCTGCAGTTCCTTCTTAAACACAAATGCTGGAGTAACTCGGTGGGACAGGCAGCATCTCTGGAGACAAAGAGATGGGTGGCATTTCGGGTCGAAACCCTTCTACAGTCTCTAGGCCAGTGTTGTGTAATCTGGTCTACAACTGGAGGCGTGGGGTCGAATCCCACTTCTGACACCATGTTGTGTATCGGCTGTTGTAAATAACTGAAGCCTTGCACCAAGATAAAGGTCCAAAGACTTTATTAACAACATAGCAAATATGACTTAGCACTTGCACGTCTCTCTAATTCTAAGGGAACCAGGCAAGGTGGGTTACTGTAAAGCAAGTGCGCGTAAACATAGAAACATAGAAACATAGAAAGTAGGTGCGAGAGTAGACCACCAGGTCCGTCGAGCCCACACCGCCATTCGCTCATGGCTGAACACTAAACAGACACACTTACCCACAAACAGTAGACACAAGACACAGAACACAAGACACTACCCTCCCCTTTATACCGCTATCACCCCTCTCCACCCCAAGAACCGCGTGATCTCCTGGGGGAGGCAAAAAAACGGATAAAAACCCAGGTCCAATTCGGGAAAAAAATCCGGGAAATTCCTCTCCGACCCCAATCCAGGCGATCGACACTTGTCCAGGAGATCACTCAGGTCTTACTATACTAACCATACCTAGGTCCATATCCCTGCCCTCTCCCCGTAGCCCCTTATCCCCTTGGCCGCTAAAAAACCATCTATTTTAGACTTAAATATATTTAACGTTTCTGCTTCCACTGCTCCCTGGGGCAGTGAATTCCATAAATTAACCACCCTCTGGGTGAAGAAGTTCTTCCTCATCTCAGTTTTAAAAGAGCCCCCCCTTATTCTGCGACTATGTCCCCTAGTTCTAGTTTCCCCGATCATTGGGAACATCCTCGGTGCATCCACCCGATCAAGGCCCCTCACGATCTTATATGTTTCAATGAGATCGCCTCTCATTCTTCTAAACTCCAAAGAGTAGAGTTCCAGCCTACTTAACCTTTCCTCATATGTCAATCCCCTCATTGCAGGAATTAATCTTGTAAACCTTCGCTGCACTGCCTCCAGGGCTAGTACATCCTTTCTTAAGTATGGACCCCAGAACTGTACACAGTATTCCAAATGTGGTCTCACTAATACTGTGTACAGCTGCAGCAAGACCTCCGTATTTTTATACTCAATCCCCCTAGCAATAAAGGCCAAAACTCCATTGGCCTTCCTGATTGCTTGCTGCACCTGCATACTAACTTTTAGTGATTCATGTACTAATACCCCTAGATCCCTTTGCGTTGCATTACAACGCAGCTCCTCCTCATTTAGAAAATAACTTGCCCTATCATTTTTTTTCCCAAAGTGAATGACTTCACATTTATTAGTATTAAATTTCATCTGCCAAGTTGTTGCCCACTCACCTAGCTTATCTATATCCTTTTGCAGACTCTTCCTATCCTCCTCATCCCCTACTTTTCCTCCCATTTTTGTATCGTCCGCAAATTTTGATATATTACACTTGGTTCCCTCCTCCAAATCATTTATATAAATTGTGAACAACTGGGGTCCCAGCACCGACCCTTGCGGAACCCCGCTAGTTACCGGTTGCCATCCCGAGTATGAACCATTTATCCCCACTCTCTGCTTCCTATTTGTTAGCCAATCCTCTACCCATGCTAATATATTACCCCCAATCCCATAATTTTTTATTTTTAGCAATAGTCTCTTATGTGGCACCTTGTCAAAAGCCTTTTGGAAGTCCAAGTATACCACATCCACCGGTTCCCCTTTATCCACCCGGGTTGTTACTTCCTCAAAGAATTCGAGCAGATTCGTTAAACAGGACTTCCCCTTCACAAAACCATGCTGGTTCTGTCCGATGAGGTCATGTTTATCCAAGTGCCCCGTTAGTGTTTCTTTAATAATTGTCTCTAACATTTTACCCACCACCGATGTTAGACTAACCGGTCTATAGTTACCCGCCTTCTGTTTACTTCCTTTTTTAAATATAGGTGTTACATTGGCCATTTTCCAATCCACTGGGACCGTTCCTGCCTCCAGGGAGTTTTGGAAAATTATCACCAATGCATCCACAATCCCCACCGCTATCTCCCTCAAGACCCTTGGATGTAATCCATCAGGCCCAGGGGATTTATCCTCCTTCAGTCTCATTAATTTCCCTAATACCACCTCCTTGGTGATCTTAATAGTATTTAGCTCCTCCATTCCTACCGCCCCTTGTTTATCCAGCGTTGGAATATTTTTTGTGTCTTCTATGGTGAAGACTGATACAAAATACTCGTTTAATGCCTTTGCCATTTCCATGTTCCCCACCAACAACTCTCCAGTCTCACCTTCCAATGGACCAACGTTCACCTTAGCCACCCTTTTTCTTTTTATATAGCTATAAAAACTCTTACTATTAGTTTTTATGTTGTTCGCTAAATTCCTTTCATAGTCTATTTTCCCCGTCTTAATTAATCTCTTAGTTATTTTTTGCTGAGCTTTAAATGCTTCCCAATCCTCTGCCCTCCCACTATTTCTGGCTACCTTATATGCCCTTGCCTTCAGCCGAATACTATCCTTTATAGTTTTACTGAGCCATGGCTGACTGTTCTTACCCTTACCCCTTTTTTTCTTCATAGGAATAAATTTTTCTTGAAGGTTATACAGTAGATCCTTAAACGTACACCACTGCTCATGTACCGTCTTATTCTTGAGTCTGCTATCCCAGTCAACTTTGATCAGCTCAGTCCTCATACCTTCATAATCCCCCTTATTTAGACTAAGCACCCTAGCCTGAGTTTCAACCTGCTCCCCTTCTATTTGAATATGGAATTCGACCATATTGTGGTCACTTGTTCCCAACGAGTCCCTAACTATGACATTTTTAATTAATCCTGCTTCATTACACAGGACCAGATCCAAGATTGCCTCCCCCCTTGTCGGTTCTGCGACATACTGTTCTAGGAACCCGTCTCTAATACATTCTATAAACTCTTCCTCTAGTC